>NC_064622.1:481949933-482252963 GCF_023898315.1 Schistocerca nitens | reverse complement strand
AGCGCCACCTGTCGGTTTGTGAACCGGTATAGCCATTCCTTCTATGAAGGCTGGTCGGAGCGGCACCGCGGGGGACATAACCTCCCGACAGATGTCTGTCAACTTCGGAGCCAGTAAATAGTGAAAAGTTCTATAAAACACCACAGGGGCCCGTCGGGGCCAGGGGACTTGTTCGCCGCTCCTTTACCTATGTCGTCGATAACTTCGTCTTCCGTAATTTCGATGAATAATTCAGTTTGTAAGTCCTGTGGAACTGTCAATCGTGAGACACCTGTCACCGGCGTCGAATCGGAACATTGAGCAAAATAAAGTCGTCCGTAATTATCGAAGAAGGTTGTGCCAATACCGCGTTGTGTGGCGTGGCGGAAACCGTCTGCAGTGGTGACGGCCTGTATCACCACCCATCTTCGCAGTTTACATTCACGAATGGCGTGATACGTGGTGGGTCGTTACGTTGCTAGCCTAGCCTGTCACGTGTTCGTGCTCGGACAATCATCCCGACGAAGTGTCGGCGCGTATTGGGTACGATCTGCGCCTTCGTACGCTGTACTTTCATTTGTCGTTCCTGTGTGGGTGGCAAGAAGGCACATTCGCGAAAGACGGTGAATAAAAATCGAGAGTGTGCCGCTTCCAAGCAGCGGTCTTCCGACTATACGTAATCAAGGTTCTCCGTAGGCTGGCTTGGCGCAGTTTAACCACCAACTGACGGATGTAGGGTACGTTGGGAAGCGGCAGACGCACGAACTCCACGCGTCCTTGATGGCGCGCCGACTATCTGGGAAGCGAGATGAGCAAGGTTTAGCGACCAGGGATGTCGGGTGACGTCACACATGTAGGCCTCGTGATCTCGAAAGGCTACTGGCTGCACCTCCGCGTCGCTCACTGTTGCCGAGAGAGAGAACGGGAGCCGTAACAAATATCAATGCTACTAGACGAGTGACTCATAAAATGAGTGAATCCCGGTCGATTTCTTTGGACATGTTCCCATGTATCAACCAGATAGACAGCGCCAATGAGTGTTCCAAGTCTGGGTGGCGTGGCAGCTGATCTTTAGGTGCCTGGGTGCTACTGAAGTTGCCTGCAAACACCAAGTCGTCGCGCCTGCCCTAAAAAAAAGCGGTGCTACTCCTTCTGCGAAGAAGAGCTATCGGTCGCGACGGCGATTCGAAGCTCTAGGGGCGTACGCATTGACAAACTGGACCCCTAGCACCGTTGCGGCCATTCCTCTAGCACCGGGAAGACATCGTACTTCGTCCGCCTCGAGTCCCTCCCTGAGGAGAACTGTGACGCCAAAGTTAGTTGGTGATTGGTTGGTTTGGGGGATTAAAGGGACCAGACTGCTACGGTCATCGGTCCAGTTAGTTGGTGAGGCGTAGGACACATACCCGGGTAATCGTCAACGAAGATCTCTTGGGAATAGTCGATGTCAACGTCTGCTGCACTGAGCATGTGTTGGAGCAGCGACAAATTCGGACGTGTCTGAATGGTGTTAACATTGATGGTCGCTAAGCGATAGGTCTGTATATCGTCTCCTGCAATGTGGGCCGCCGTCAGCTTCGCTGTACATGTTGTGGTCTGTCATCTGTAGGATGCTTCCACGTCGTCATCTACTGCTATTCGGGAGGGGCCGAAGTGTCTGAGACTCCTCATCCACCACAGCGGGCATAGGATCGTCTTTGGTGTCATCCGCCCAAGGTCCGTAAGTTAACCGTGGCTGCAGTAGGAAACTTGTGAGCTGAGTGACCAAGGGTGAATCTGCAGTTGTTTCTGGCTGTGTACCGGTGGTTGGCGCTGTGCATGTGATCTGTTTGTCCGAGAGAGTGGAAACGTGTGTGTAGTAGTCAGGGAAAGCAACAGATGAAGACGACCTGCGTCATCTATTTTTCCCGTCTCGTCGGCCGTTCCTTGGTCACCTGTCGAAGGCGTCCGCAGGAGTAAATCACCTAAGGGTGTACGACGTCGGTTTTTATGTTTCCTCGGTGACCTCTGTTTGCGGACTTGGGTTTCTGTGCCCGAAAGAGCTTGAGGTTTCCGTACCGTCTCCACCACAGGGGGAAAAGCAGAGATCGGTGCAACCCTAGCGTCGATTTCCATTCCTTCGTCCGAATCTCTCTGTTTAGTCTATGTGCGGCTTTCTGCAATCTCTGTCAACTTTGCAAATGGTGTCACCGAACCCTAGACGTGCTGCGGGTGTGCAGTCTAACGTTCCCTCTCTTCCAGGTGGTCTTCCGTCTGCCATGACGGTCGTCCGTGTCACCCTTGCGGAGCTGAGGGGAGAGGGCCATTATCGTAAGGGGTTGCGACGTGTCACCTAATGAGGTTTGTGTAACCCCGACGTTGAATACACACCGAGCGTACATGATACACTTGGCCGCAGTCAGAACAAGTACGAGGCTGTCCATCGTATAGCCGGCCGCGGTGGTCTCGCGGTTCTAGGCGCGCAGTCCGGAACCGTGCGACTGCTACGGTCGCAGGTTCGAATCCTGCCTCGGGCATGGATGTGTGTGATGTCCTTAGGTTAGTTAGGTATAAGTCGTTCTAAGTTCTAGGGGACTTATGACCACAGCAGTTGAGTCCCATAGTGCTCAGAGCCATTTGAACCATTTGTCCATCGTATATCACGATTGCTCGACATCCATATTTGACTAGGTCTGATTGCACGTATTTTGTTAATTTGATTTTGACTTCTCGAACGAAGTTGAGGACCATGTACATTTCGGCGACGTGGCTAATTACTTCCACATACGTCGGAAAGCCGCGAACGGGAGTTCGAGGGCTCGTAGTATGAGTAAGCCCAATCCTTCGGTAACCGCCCCGATGTGACCATCGGAGTGTTTTAACATGAGAGTGTTCGCGAATTACCATCTTGACGCAGACGACGCTATTCATGGTGGATAGCTGGCAGCTGTGGCCGAGCGGTTCTAGGCGCTTCAGTCCGGAACCGCGCTGTTGCTACGGTCACAGGTTCGAATCCTGCCTAGGGCATGGATGTGTGTGATGTCCTTAGGTTAGTTAGGTTTAAGTAGTTCTAAGTCCAGGGGACTGATGACGTCAGATATTAAGTCCCATAGTGTTTACAGCCACTTGTGGTGGATAGGTGGTTACCGACGGTGTGCTGTGGTGGTATTTGAATTTCATCAAGGAAGGATCGTTCAATTTCAAAGGCTTGTGGTCCTACATGGTCGTGCTGAAAGCTAATATTGATGGTAGCTTTTCTGTATGAATGAGCCATAGCGACTCAATGTCGACGGAGACGAGAACTAACTGTGGCGAGGAAGTAAACATACTACGCGCATCGCGACTCTGCGGACGAAACGCAAACAAGACGTCCTCGCCTCTTATCTGCAGAAAGCAGATTCGTCTTTTGCCAGACACAAAATGTTTGCTAATACTACCCAGTGGCACTAGACATCCTTTAGAATTCGACGGACGTGGAATGACAAGGTTTCATTGATCTCGCAGGATGTCCTAATCAAGTGTGCATCGTACTACCTAGCCCAGTAAACTGGTAGAATGGTTTCTAACTATAAAACAATAACAGCGAGTGCCTAAGTGGAGAAAGATATTTTAGAATCAAATCAGGAACTTCAGTTTTTCGCGGTTTACTGCCTTTCATGTGCAGCAGATGACTGGATGATAGGCAACATGCATTGCATACAAACACCGTCCACTGCTAACGCCCTGCTGTCTCTCAGGGGCATAATTAGTCTTCAATGACACAAAAACCGAGCGAGATGGCGCAGTGGTTAGACACTGGACTCGCATTCGGGAGGACGACGGTTCAATCCCGCGTCCGACCATCCTGATTTAGGTTTTCCGTGATTTCCCTAAATCGCTCCAGGCAAATGCCGGGATGGTTCCTTTCAAAGGGCACGGCCGACTTCCTTCCCCGTCCTCCTCCAACCCGATGAGACCGATGACCTCGGTGTCTGGTCTCCTTCCCCAAAACAACCAACCAACCAATGACACAAAAATATTGTTCCTCGTAAGATGATCTATCACAACTAGACAATTGTTGAGAAGACAGTGATATCGGATTTAGCTCTTCCTATGAAATCCCAGTTACTGAATTGTAAAATTATGAAGTATATGTGTATGAGATATGATCAAAAAGAGGAATTTTTGTTTTTCTTGAGGAATCTTTATTAATTCAGCAACTTGTCCCCTTCAAAGCACTCCCCCTTAGAAATAATACAGTTGTCACAGCGCTTTTTTCAATGTTGGAAGCATTTCTACAACTCACTTTTATTTTTGCCGAAAGCAAACATTGAGGCATGTGCGGAAGCAGTTTCCACGAGTTGTTTTGCCACAATTCCGTTTGTTTTCTTCGGTTTCCACCACACAAATGGCGCATAATTTCCAGATAGTATTTGTTATTGACCTTACGACTATAAAGCAGCATTTCATAATGCGCTATGCCATAGTAATCGAAGAAAACAGTGGAAAGAACCTTCACATGTGATCGAACTTGTCGATTTTTTCTTGTCTATTCAGGCAATTTCTATTTGGACGATAGGGGGCCTTGGCTAAGACGTTATTCCCTTATACCTATGTTTCATAATCTTTTATAGACTTCTGTCGACTTAATTCAGCAATTCCTGAAAGGATCCTGGCGACGTTGCTTTTGGGCGAAATTCGACTTCCGGAACAATCTTTACTGCTACACGTATCATGCCCAAAACATCCGGAAAAATTGTTTGCCATGGGCCAAAGGAAATGCTGACATCAACAGCAACCACTCTGTTCGTGATTTAGCGGTTTTCCAGAACCATTTTCTTTACTTCTTCCACGTTGTCGTCATTAATTGACGTTCTATGGCGTCCAGGACTGTCGTCGTCTTCTCGACACTCTTTGAAATATTTATACAAGTCTTAAAATCTTGTCTTGCTAATAGTAGATTCTCCAAAAGCCGCGGTCACCATTTAGAATGCGGTACTTCACTTTATTTCATTTTACAAGCAAAATTTAATGTAAATGCTTGATCTGTCGTTTTACGGCCGGCCGGTGTGGCCGAGCGGTTCTAGGCGCTTCAGTCTGGAACCGCGCGACCGCTACGGTCGCAGGTTCGAATCCTGCCTCTGGCATGGATGTGTGTGATGTCCTTAGGTTAGTTAGGTTTAAGTAGTTGTAAGTTCTAGGGGACTGATGACCTCAGATGTTAAGTCCCATAATGCTCAGGGCCATTTTTCGTTTTACAAGTAAAAATTCGCCGAGCACTCGAAAACATGTGTAACCTTTTCCACTATCAACAATGAGATAAATATTCAAAACAGCTCAAAAAGCGAAAATACATCAGGAACATGTCTACCAACAAAATAAAAAAATTTAAAGTCGGGTTTATAAAGCCCGTGAAATTGAAAATTTCCCGATACTTTTTGATCATATCTCGTATATATAACTATTGTTGGTACACAAGTTCTTGACGTATGTTTGCATTTGCAGCCGTTTTGAGTATTTACTTTATTGTTGACAGCCTGAAAGTTTATACATGTTTTCGAATGCTCGGTGAACTTTTTCTTTACAAGGTGTGGACAATGATTCAACTTTGTAGGTGTGCAAATGTAACAAACACTTTTCACATTCATTTTTGAACATTTTTACATATCACCCATGTTATCCCAAACGCCATCTTTATGGGTATCTTATCTCCAGGAATATTTGTTTTTTTTTACAAATAAGGCCTCATATGAGTACCAAATTTGTTTCAAATGGCTTCAGCGTTCCTAAGTTATGCGTTCCTGAGTTATACCTTCATGTCTCTCTCTCTCTTTACCACCAACCTCACCCCCACCTCTTTGTGAGGTAGGTGATGGTTCCTATACCTACTGTATTTATTTCCAGATAGTAAGTGACACGTATACCAAGGTCAGTTCAATTCTATGAAACATACATATATACAACGATTTGTATGAATGTGTGGGCAAGACATTTGTGACGACAGGGAAGAATAAGTAATTAGCTCTTCCTATTGGATACTGGTTGCTAAGTTCTAAAATTGTGAATTCCAAGCACAAATAAGTAACTGACATTTACTTGCGTTTATTTAAGTACCGAAATCAGACACAAAGTGTGAGTTCGAAAGAGAGGGAGAGAGGGAGACAGGGAGAGAGAGAGAGAGAGAGAGAGAGAGAGAAACAAGTGTTTCCTAGACTGCTTTAAGCATGTAGATATTTCTAATTAATGGCTTTCTAGGGCACGATCGGCGACAATAAAATACACAAAGGGCGGAAGTCTGACAAGGAAACGGATCCAAGCTACGGGTCACGACAGCGCCTCCAATTGTGAAAGGCGTGGGAAACTGCGTCCTTGGAAGCTCTGCTGCATTGATTTCGGTGCACACGTTCACAGACTAAATAATACGTCTAGTGATCAATGTCATCGAAATCGACGGCCTACCCTGGGTCAGAATTCCAAACTAGAGGCCAAAATTGGAAACGAAATTCAGAGTTAGGAAACTGGCGCTAGTACATCAAGTGCAGAAATGTCTGAGTTGTTAATAGACCCGCGAACGAGTGGTAAAGCGCTAGCGGTTTCACTTGCTATCGGTCGCTCGCTTCGATCCCGCCACACACGCACCAATATTCACTAAGTAACTTCACTACGCTGTGTAGTGAACTTTTTCTGTGGAAGCCGAACAGCTACTCTGAGCAGTAGTTGCACCTGTTCTCAGTATATCGAGTAATACTTTCCAAAAAACAAAAAATCGGGAACTGAAATTTTTAAATTTATTTACGCAGGATTTTTCATAACTATAAATTGTGTATCACATTTTACATTGACACCAAATGCGTTGCTTACATCTTTCCAGTCCATATTTCGTAAATATACATAAATTTCTAATGAAAGGTTTCGCGGCGATACGTACTGATAAGTCTGTCGAGTGTCCAGTTGCGTCAAGTACATTAACACTCACGAGCTTTCGGCCGAGTACTCCTAGGCCATTGTCTAGCGGTGACTGTCTCTTGGTTGCTGTTACCGTCCTCATATAGCCACTCTGCCTTCTGTGACGTCACTGGTGCTCGCTCCAGCGCCGTGTAGAGTAGTACGAGGTTGCGCGCCCTCTTCAACCTACCTGTGGACGGATCCCAAGCCGTGCTTAGCTGTAGAGCACCATCCTCATTGACGGTGTTGTCACAAGCCTTCATCTCCATCGCTTCTTTTACTAAGCTCTCCCAGAAACTGTTAGTCCGTGTAATAACAGATGTCTCGTCAAACGCAATAGGATGTTCGTTTCCTAGAGCATGCCCTACTACCGCTGATTTCTCAGGGTACCGAAGGCGAACTCATCTCTCGTGTTCTACGCAGCGTTGTTCAATAGTACACACAGTCTATCCGTCATAAAACTGCACACGTCCACAAAGTATTTTACACAAGCATAGTGTTCTGAGGCGTACATCGTCTTTCACAGGCCTCGTGAGCGGTCGAATTTTTGTTGGAACCCTGAAGACTGGATCTATTTTATGCCTCTTTAGGCGCCGGCTAATTTTCTCTGTTACTGAGCCACCTACTTCCTCGGTATCATTCTGCTTACGTGTTTTCGGAAAGATAGCTTGAGAAATCTAGCGGTTGTTGTAGCCATTGTCCCTGAACACTTCCCGCAATGGGTTCAATTCCTCCGGGAGGTTCTCAGCGTCTGAGACTGCTTCCGCTCGATGCAACAAGGTCCTCAGAACACAACGTTTCTGCGAAGGATAGCGTTAGCTGCTAGCGTGCAGATTTCAGTCCTTGTGGGTGGATTTCCGGTAAACATTGTGGCTGAGACTCTCATTTGCTTTATGAAGGACGAGGACGTCAATGAACGGTAAGACGCCATGTGTCTCCACCTTTATCGTGAATTCGACGTTGTCATGGATATTGTTGATGTGATCCACGAATTCTCCCAGTCTTTCACGAACATGAGAACAGACAACGAACGTGTCGTCGATGTAACGATAAAAGCCACTAGGCTTTGCACTCTATGACGTCACTGCATTTTTTTTTATGTTGCAGAATATTTTAACCAGACGCATGGCGTCGCGATGGGGAGCCCATTAACTCCAGTTATAGCCAACCTGCTTGTGGTTTTGGGAACAATGCCCTAGATACAGCTCCTGCAAAGTCTAGTTGCTTTTATCGTTCCGATACTGACTAAAGTTTCCCAGCAGATGCAACCACTTTTGCTTTTTTGGGGGTTGGTGTTCAAGGAGATTTCCACACTAGGCTGCAACCACTTCGGATTTTTTTGGGTTCGTGATAAAGAATATATCGACACTGGGCTTTGCTGTTTGCTCTCAGGATCAAAATTACGCAGCCAAGTTTCATCAGGAATGGGTACCTTTTAAAGAAACTCCGGATCTTCCTCTAACATCGCGCGTCAGCTCCATTGTAGTGTTATTCAACACGCCTCAACTGCCCCACGTTTCACAGGTGGGAATCCGGAGTGCCTATGGCAAAACTATAGCCCACGTCACGTTGGACGGCCCTTCCACCCACAGAGGCGGAGGGATAGGGAAGCGTGGAGGGCATAAGGTTTGCGCACGCGTGGTGGTAGAGAGAGGGCAAACGAAGTCCGTTTTGCCGAAATGTGTTGCTGCAGACAACAATCAATTTCATTTGCCTTCGGTACACTGCATCATACGTTCAAATCTAAGAGGGAATAATACATTCTAAAACCGATTTCGATCAATCGTCTACATGAAAGAAATCTTACTTTATGTCTTGAGGTTGTGTCCACTGTTCCACAGCAATTGCCTGTGTAACACTGGAAGGTGAAAACAGGTAATGCAATTTTATGAAGACGTCAAGGACAGTTTTTTTTAAATGACTATTGTCTAAAGACAAGATCATCGGAAACGGTTGCAATAATTGTCATTTATAGTGATTTGAACCATATTATAAGTGAAAATGTAATACACAACAAAATAAACTTCAGACTCAAACCGAAATCATTTTTTGACAACTCCTTCCATTCCATAAAACTCTTTTAGATGTGTACATTGCGCGTATATACACTCCTGGAAATTGAAATAAGAACACCGTGAATTCATTGTCCCAGGAAGGGGAAACTTTATTGACACATCCCTGGGGTCAGATACATCACATGATCACACTGACAGAACCACAGGCACATAGACACAGGCAACAGAGCATGCACAATGTCGGCACTAGTACAGTGTATATCCACCTTTCGCAGCAATGCAGGCTGCTATTCTCCCATGGAGACGATCGTAGAGATGCTGGATGTAGTCCTGTGGAACGGCTTGCCATGCCACTTCCACCTGGCGCCTCAGTTGGACCAGCGTTCGTGCTGGACGTGCAGACCGCGTGAGACGACGCTTCATCCAGTCCCAAACATGCTCAATGGGGGACACATCCGGAGATCTTGCTGGCCAGGGTAGTTGACTTACACCTTCTAGAGCACGTTGGGTGGCACGGGATACATGCGGACGTGCATTGTCCTGTTGGAACAGCAAGTTCCCTTGCCGGTCTAGGAATGGTAGAACGATGGGTTCGATGACGGTTTGGATGTACCGTGCACTATTCAGTGTCCCCTCGACGATCACCAGTGGTGTACGGCCAGTGCAGGAGATCGCTCCCCACACCATGATGCCGGGTGTTGGCCCTGTGTGCCTCGGTCGTATGCAGTCCTGATTGTGGCGCTCACCTGCACGGCGCCAAACACGCATACGGCCATCATTGGCACCAAGGCAGAAGCGACTCTCATCGCTGAAGACGACACGTCTCCATTCGTCCCTCCATTCACGCCTGTCGCGACACCACTGGAGGCGGGCTGCACGATGTTGGGGCGTGGGCGGAAGACGGCCTAACGGTGTGCGGGACCGTAGCCCAGCTTCATGGAGACGGTTGCGAATGGTCCTCGCCGATACCCCAGGAGTAACAGTGTCCCTAATTTGCTGGGAAGTGGCGGTGCGGTCCCCTACGGCACTGCGTAGGATCCTACGGTCTTGGCGTGCATCCGTGCGTCGCTGCGGTCCGGTCCCAGGTCGACGGGCACGTGCACCTTCCGCCGACCACTGGCGACAACATCGATGTACTGTGGAGACCTCACGCCCCACGTGTTGAGCAATTCGGCGGTACGTCCACCCGGCCTCCCGCATGCCCACTATACGCCCTCGCTCAAAGTCCGTCAACTGCACATACAGTTCACGTCCACGCTGTCGCGGCATGCTACCAGTGTTAAAGACTGCGATGGAGCTCCGTATGCCACGGCAAACTGGCTGACACTGACGGCGGCGGTGCACAAATGCTGCGCAGCTAGCGCCATTCGACGGCCAACACCGCGGTTCCTGGTGTGTCCGCTGTGCCGTGCGTGTGATCATTGCTTGTACAGCCCTCTCGCAGTGTCCGGAGCAAGTATGGTGGGTCTGACACACCGGTGTCAATGTGTTTTTTTTTTTCCATTTCCAGGAGTGTATATGTGTGCTTCTCTGCAGCTCAATGTAAATCATTATGCGTAAAAAGGAATTACTGGTAGCAAAGACTAATGCAAAAGATTATAGTAGAAATTGTCAGTAGGTTATCATATTTTTCGGTGTCAACAGACGTTATGAGTTTAAACTAATTTGCTCGACATTACAGTGGGAGAACGCATTTATGGTCCATTGAACAAGCTAACAATTAACCGTCTTCTCTCAATAATTCGACAGAATGCTGACCAATAATACTGAAAACCACCAAACTCCCGACACGAAACCCTTCCTTTCATTTTAAGAAATTCGTGCGTTGAAAATGACAGGGATTAATGTCTCGAAATATTGCAGGTTTTGACGAATTTCTGCGGACGCATTCTCGGGAATAATCAGAGCATACAACACACTGCGAAAAACTTTATTCCTTGGGCAATGTGTTGAACATTATAGCCTGAATATTTCACAGGCTACGGTAATTGATCGAGAAGAACACATCCAACTCACAGGACGATTAAAGGACCTGGAAGTCACGCATTCCTTCATCTGTCTTGGGTCAACCATCTGCAACACGGAAGTTGTGAAGATGAGATAAGAAGACGGATGACGCTAGGGCGAGTAGCTATGAAGAAGCTCACCAAGATCTGGCAGAGCAGAGCAATAACAAATACCACAAAGTTCCGACTAGTTGAAACACTCGTGTTTTCTGCCTTCTTTTATCGTTGCGAAACATGGACACGCAAGGCCAGAGACAAACAGCGCATTGATGTGTTTGAGCTTTGGTGCTGGCGTAGGATGATACGCATAACATGGACCGAAAATGAACAAATGTGTCCATTATTGAACAACTCGATATCTCGAGACGACTGTCTTTTCGAGTCACCGAAAAAATTCTCCATTTCTTTGGCCATATTGTGAGAAGAGACGGAGAAAATCTAGAGAAAATAATCTTGCAAGGAAAGAGGCCAAGAGAAGAGCAGCGAGCAGACGGCTGGATCAAAACAAGAAGATCTCCGTTCTACCTCTTCAGCAGGCACCAAGAGAAGCTGGCAACTGTCCGGGATGGAGACGTCTGGTTCATGGGGTCACGACGCTCAGCAGTGAGCACAACGACTTATGATGATGACGTATTCCTAATGAATAAAGCTAGGATCTTCTCATGTACTATGTATGTAATTCACATGTTTACAGAAACATCTTTAAACAAAGAGGCTATAAAATCAAGGAAAATCTTTACTTTGTTTCAAAGTGTACATCGTAATAGCATCTGTTATCTGGGTTAATGTCCAGACCATCTAAATGTCAATTTAGAATGACAGGTTCAATGCTTTTATATGTCTTCACCTCCCTATCAAAGTCTTACTTCTGAAACTTTCTAGCGTGCTGCATACAGTGTGCCCGTGGTGAAGAGATGCTGTCTATTGCTTCATACGCAAGCGTTTCAGTGTCTGTTATCTTCAGTGTTCTGTTTGTTTTTTTTTTTTTTTCTTACATAGTTTAAAACCTGTGAGCAAATTAATTCTCTCGGTATACTGACAATGATATGTGGGTAAAAGCAAAACTGTGTGACCATATTCACATGCAAGGAAGTCAAGTTTGTTCATTCCGTCGCGTGACTTTTATAAATGAATGAGCTGCAGGATTTCATCACGAATCTGGCTTATATTGTCCGGAATATTTTTATTTATTCAGCCACAGCACAATATTCCCTTTCCTGGTGATCGTACTTGGTGATTTCCCTGTAACAGCTGAACAAGTAGCATGGTAATTACAAAGACAGAATTCGAAGCAAGGTATGGCATGATTTGTTCACTGAACCACTTCTTGAAAGTGACAGCGTTTCGAATAGTAGTCACTACTGCTTTTCATGCACATAAATACGAGTTTATTCTCAGGAACGAAATCAGAAGAAGAGCCAGTGTGCAGAATAAGTATCCGAGAACCTTTTACTGTGGGAACTTTAAAACCACCAGTACCATCACTCAGTTTCCAACAGGTATTCACGGAATTATTCTGATTCACCCATGTTTCATCAAGATAATACTCTGTAGGACTACCCCCTCCTCTTGTATCGTGCGTCTTTATAAGGTACGTGGCTAGTGCTGCTTCTATGTCACTTCTTTCGATTAAAAACTCTCTTCTGAACATATCTGAAACCAGTGTCTTTTAAAATTATTTGCATTGACGAAGTGCTACCTTTGAAACCAATTTGTTTAGGCGTAATTGTAGCAAGCTATTTGATGTATATACATTTCAAACACGAATCACTTTTAAAAAATCCTTGTCAAAACCATCTATTTGTGTTTCAGGTTTCTTGCGATCTCGATGTTTTCCAAGCGACACGAAAAAACATTTTCCTGAGGTTTCTACGGTTTGTTTACTATTCTCTGCACATTAATCTTGCCAATACATGGTTCTGCAGTTCATTCTCGAGTTTTCAAAATGTCAAAAACAGAAGTATCGCTTTCAGATTCACATTTGAAAAAGTTGTAAATACGGGACATAAACCTCCTCGACTGCTTGTGAAGCACCTACATCTACATGATGACTCTGCAGTTCACAATTAAGTGCTTGGCAGAGCGTTTATCGAACCAGATTCAAGCTATTTCTCTACCGTTCAAACCTCGAATACCGCGCGGGAAACACGAACACTTTAATCTTTCTGTATGAGCTCTAATTTCTCTTATTTTCTTATGATGATCATTCCTCCCTGTGTAGGCGGTTGACAACAATTTTTCCAGTCTGAAGAGAAAGTTAGAGACTTAAATTTCATGAGAAGATCCTGCCACAATGAAAAACGTCTTTGTTACGATGACAGCCGCCCCAGTTCGCTATCGTATCCGTGGCAGTCTCTCCCCAATTTCGCGATAACACAAAACGAGCTGCCTTTCTTTGAACTCTTTCGATCAATCCTATCTACAGTACTCCAGAAGAGGACGGATAAGCGTTGTGTAAGTAGGACCTTTAGCACAGCTGTTACATTTTCTAAGTGTTCTACCAATAAATAGAAATGTTTGGTTTGTTTCACACACAATGTTATCCATGCGATCGTTGCAACTTACGTTATTATTAATCTGTAAGTATCTAGTGGAATTTACAACCTTTAGCTTTGTGTGTTTTATCTCGTAAACCGAAATTTATCGGATTATTTTTAGCACTCATGTGGATGGCTTCAGACATGTAATTATTTAGAGTCAATTGCCGTTTTTCTCACGGTACAAATATCTTGTCTAAGTCGTTTTGTAACTTGTTTTAATCATCTGATGACATTATAAGAAGGTAAACCACAGTATCATCTGCAAACAATCTAAGAGGGCTGCTCAGAGTGTTTCATAAACCGTTTATTAGATCACGAACAGACGAGCGTCTATAACAGTTCCTTGCAAACGCCAGGTCTCACTTTTGTTTCAATGATTTTCCGTCGATTACTGCAGGAAATCACGAATCCAGTCCCTCAACTAAGAAGATACTCCATAGTCACGCAATTTAATTAAAGTTGCTTGCGAGGAACTTCACGTGTATTGCCGTCACCTGACATATGCATTTGGAAATCACACTGAAACGTGTACAGACATATACTCAGAGCTATACTGCTACATAAACATCTGAATGAATAATTCGGCGGCTCTGCGAATGAAACTGCTTCGTCGCAGCAACAGTGTAACATGCGGGAGAGAGATTCTCGCAGTCTAGTTTGTAACTCATGGCTATCCACTCGATAAGAGAAGGAATCTTATTGGCTGCTAGCAGTTAATGGTGGTGGATGCGCAGAACGGCTGAAAAAAGGACCGCCATCCTACATGAAGCGAACTATAGTTCGGCATATTAAGCTAGCAGAATATGGTAAGATTAAATTCTACTGGGAAAAATTATGACCATAAAAATTATGATCATTGTTCAATGAAGAGCCCTCGTAGGTTTAATAAAATCGAAGCATTAATGACAAATATTGCTTAAATGAACAATATCTATGAAAAATATTGCATTCAAAAATTTGAATGTGTCATTGTAAGTTTAGTAAATAAATCACAAAATATATGAACTTTCTAAAAAATGAAAGAGAAACAAAATCTGTATTGCATTATTTATTGCTTTCATATATGGTTTATATATAGTTTATATATTGGTTTTAGTATGATGTAGCTGATCAATGGAATGAGGATGCAGAAGGAAATGGAAATCCCTGCATTAAATACAAATAATATGTTTAAACAGGACATGTGGGCTGAAATAAAAAAAGCACCAAGACAATTTCTCCATTGGCAAAAGATTCTGGACTAGTCTTCCATTCGGATCTCTCGGAGGAGACTAGCACCAGGGAGGTGACCAAGAGAAAAAAGATTGAATAGCCAGCGAGAGGACAACAATCTATGACTCAGCGTGTGGAATGTCAGAAGTTTGAACTTGATAGGGAAGCTAGAAAATCTGGAAAGCCCAGTGCTAAGGCACAGTCAAGATATAGAAGGGATCAGGGAAGTTAAGTGGAAAAAAAGGAAAGGGTTTTGAGTCACCCCTGAGTATAGAGTAATATTATAACACACCACCCGTTGCTTGTCTGGATTTTGCGTGTGTTCGATAATGTTAGATTTAAATGTCGCCCTGTTACCCCTAATTAATCTGCAGTGGTAGTTTTGACGATGAATCACACCTATTTTTAATTCCAAACAGGAACCATAACGAACACTTAGGGGGTTCAATGATATCAGACAATTTCACAGAAATAAAGTAAAGCAAAGGGTGATTCAGGATCAAACTACTGAAAGTAAAAGCTCTACTGAATCAATAAATTTATTATCAGCTTCAGACCGATGCTGAATAAGAAAATAACAAATGAACAATTTACAAATTACCCTCCTAGCTGGTACTGGCAGTGAATTGTGTCAAAATCGGTACAAAACGCAATCTCTCATAAATTGGCTGACCGTCTGACATCGACACAAAACGAAAAATAAGAATAATCACTACATCCCAAAGTATCGCGAAACCTCAGTGGAAACAGCAATTGCACGTGATCCAACTATTTAACGCCACCCCTAACGCAGGCCGAAGCAGGAGCGATCTCACCATACTACTGCTGCTGTGGCTGCGGTCTCCGGTGGACGATGGTGCGGCAGTGGAATCCTCGTGCGGCGCCTCGGAAATCGCACTCCTACAATACTTGGACAACAGACTGCTGTCCGTAAACTTCTCAAATTGCGACAATCTTCCCATGAGCACCTCTACTGTTTATCCCCTGTATGGAGACTGTGAATAAGACTCACAGTCACCTCATTCTTGGTCTCTCCTATATGCTGGCGATGATTTACTGGCAAGCGAACAACGTGAAGACCTCCAGGAACAGATGCAGCAATGGTAACCCTCTATATTGGCTCTAATTTCTCTGGTCAATTTCTCTAATTTCTCTGGTCAATATGAGAGATGTATGTGGGGGCGAGAGTAATATGTTATCTTACTCCTCCTGAAAAGTGCTTAATGATAACCAACACTTGGTTTAAGCATCATGAAAGAAGGTTGTATATATGGAAGACCCCTGGAGACACTGGAAGGTTTCAAATAGATTATATAATGGTAAGACAGAGATTTAGGAACTAGGTTTTAAATTGTAAAACATTTCCAGTGGCACATGTGGTCTCTGACCACAATTTATTGGTTGTGAACTGTAGATTAAAACTGAATAAACTGCAAAAGTTGGGAATTTAAGGAGATGAGACCTGGATAAACTGAAAGAACGAGAGGTTGTATAGAGTTTCAGAGAGAGCATTAGGGGACGATTGACAAGAACGGGGGAAAGAAATACGGTTAGAAGAAGAATGGGTAGCTTTGAGAGATGAAATAGTGAAGGTAGCAGAGTGTCAAGTCGGTAAAAATACGAAGGCTAGTAGACATCCTTGGGCAACAGAAGAGGTACTGAATTTAATTGATGAAAGGAGGAAATATAAAAATGCAGTAAATGAAGCAAGCGAAAAGGAATACAAACGACTCAAAAATGATATCGATAGGATGGCTAAGCAGGAATGTCTAGAGGACAAATTTTCTTACATGTAGAGGCATATATAACTAGGGATAAGATAGATAACTGCCTACAGGAAAGTAAAGAGACAAGGGAACCACCTGCATGAATACCAAGAGCTGAGACTGGAAACCAGTTCTAAGCAATGAAAGGAAAGCGGAGAGGTGGAATGAGTACCTAGAGGGCCTATACAAGGGTGATGAACTTGAAGGCAATACCATGGAAATGGAAGAGGACGTAGATGAAGATGAAATGGGAGATATGATACTGCGTGAAGAATTTGATAGAGCACTGAAAGATGTAAGTCGAAACAAGGCCCTGAGAGTAGACAACATTCCATTAGAACTACTGATAGCCTTGGGAGAGCCAGCCATGACGAAACTCCTCCATCTGGTGAGCAAAATGTATGAGACAGGCGAAATACCCTCAGCTTCAAGAAGAATGTAATAATTCCAATCCCAAAGAAAGCAGTCGTTGACAGGTGTGAAAATTACCGAACTAACAGTTTAATAAGTCTCGGCTGCAAAATATTAACATTAATTCTGTACAGACGAATGGAAAAACATAAAATCCGACGTTAGCGAAGATCAGATTGGATTCCGTAGAGATGTCGCAATACCCGAGGCAATACTGACGCTACGACTTGTCTTGGAAGATAGATTAAGGAAAGGCAAACCTACGTTTCTAGAATTTGCAAACTTAGGAAAAGCTTTTGACAATGTTGACTGGAATACTCTCTTTCAAAGTCTTAAGGTGGCAGGAGTTAAATACAGGGAGCGAAAGGCTATTTAAAATTCGTGCTAATACCAGACGGCACTTATAAGAGTCCAGGGGCATGAAAGGGAAGCAGTGGTTGGGAAGGGAGTGGGACAGGGTTGTGGCCTATCCCCTATGTCATTCAATCTGTATATTAACCAAACAGTAGAGGAAACAAAACAAAATTTGGAGAGGGAATTAAATTCCATGAAGAAGAAATAAAACCTTTGAGGTTTGCCGATAACATTGTAATTCTGGCAGAGACGCCAAAGGACCTGGAAGAGCAGTTGAACGGAATGAACAGTGTCTTGAAAGGAGGATATAAGATGAACATCAACAAAATGAAACCAGGATAATGGAATGTAGTCGAATTAAATCAGGTGATGCCGAGGAAATTAGTTTTGTTGTTTGGGGAGCAAAATAACTGATGATGGTCAATGTAGAGAGAATATAAAATGTAGTCTGCAATGGCAAGGAAAGCGTTTCTGAAGAAGAGAAATCTATTAACGTCGAGTACAGATTTAAGAGTCAGGAAGTCGTTTCTGAAAGTATTTGTATGGAGTGTAGCAATGTATGGAAGTGAAATAGGGACGATGAATAGTTTGGACAAGAAGAGAATAGAAGCTTTCGAAATGTGGTGCTATAGAAGAATGCTGAAAATTAGATGTTCAGATCACATAATTAATGAGGAGGTATTAAATAGAATTGGGGAGAAATGGAATTTGTGGCACAACTTCACTAGAAGAAGAGATTGGTTGGTAGGACACGTTGTGAGGCATCAAGGGATCACCAACTTAGTATTGGAGGGAAGTGTGTAGGATAAAAATCGTATAGGGAGACCAAGGCATGCATACACTAAACAGGTGTAGGACAAAAGTTGCAGTAGTTACTCGGAGATGAAGAAGCTTGCACAGGATAGGGTAGCATGGAGAGCTGCATCAAACCAGTCTCTGGACTGAAGACCACAACACAATGAAAGGTAAAATATTCGTCCAGATGAGACGAAATTACGCCACTGTTATCTTTATAATTTTTCAGTTCATTTGAATGTGGAGTTAAGGTTTTTGAGGTCCTGGTCTTCAATTCTTTCGACAGGCTTGCCACCTAGCTTGCTCACGGTCATATTTTGGTAGTTACAAATGCATGTTATTTCATGACTACAGCTATTGATGTTTTCCAATGCGTATTCACCGTTTTTTCACATTTTGATCGGTATGTTATCTTATAAGAATTAACATATTTTGAACTTCACTGTTAAGTGGATTTATCAAATTTTCGTTTTGACGTTTAAAAAATGGCTCTGAGCACTATGGGACTTAACTTCTAAGGTCATCAGTCCCCTAGAACTTAGAACTACTTAAACCTAACTAACCTAAGGACATCACTCACATCCATGCCCGAGGCAGGATTCGAACCTGCGACCGTAGCGGTCACGCGGTTCCAGACTGAAGCGCCTAGAACCGCACGACCACACCGGCCGGCTTTGACGTTTAGAATTGGCTCTCCATTACTTTTGCTCAGATTTTGTGCAGTGTCTTGTATTCTACTTGATTGTACATGTTTTTCTTAGGCTACGTTTCCTCCAAGTATTACCAGTCTGAATTGGATTGCAGATAGCAACCGAAACAGTTGTCGACTTTCGTTATGACAGGGAAATGTTCGCCTAGGCGCTAAAAGTTCTTCGCTTTAAAAAATTCTTTATTTAATAAACCGCATTAAGACCGCCGTGTCCTCCTTGACAATGTCAGGCTTCACTGTCAATTACTTGTAACAATTCAAAGAAAACGCCGTTTTCCTGTAGTGTGAAATTCCTGAATGGTTTCTGAATGTCAAAGATTCTGCACCACAGACAATCGATATATTATGAAGAGAGTTTCATTTCGGTCGTGGGAAGGTTCACGAAGTAGTCTCTGGTAGTCGTATTCTACAGTGCAAAAAGCCGTACTATGAGTTGGATATAACTTCAGCAAAATGGTTGATGGAAAAATCACCCCCTTCAGAGGATGGGCTCAGATAGTGTATCTTTGTAAGTGATGGTGAATTGTATACACTCAGTTATTCCACATGAGTCATGTGTCATCGTGAAGGGCTTCGAGGAAGTGAAGTGTACTAAAGACTAGACCTGTTGCCAAAATATAACGTGCATCGTGTTGAGAAGGGCTTCCCTCACTTCCTGCACTCTGATCAAAATATGTGTCGACAAATATGAGCCAGTAACCTGAAGTTGTTGGAACAGTGGCCGCACGACTGCCATCTGCGAGATTTTGCAGACGACTTCAGTGAGAGCATTGGGCCTTCTTTTTGAATATGGAAGAAAATTAATGTTTTTGTATAATAAAAGTTTTTCTGTACTCCGACTGGAAACATGTGCTGACACGTTAACTATGATTTCAGTGTGTCAGCGATAATATGATTTGTTGTTTGAAAATTTAAATAAAATTTACGCCTAGGGTGTTTTTGTTGTGTTTTCTCATTTCCCTTTGTAAAGTAATGTTGATGCCTCGTTCAGGTAACGATTACAGAGAGATAGGGATAAGTGAAATTTCATACACACATTTTACTACAGTACGATACAGAGATAAGAAATTTACTCGTGGGGCAGTAACGTATTTAGCACAAAGCATGATAGAGAGAAACTTACTTATGAGATAATAGTTTAGATGCTTGTCTAATTTTGGAAACTATTACAGATGTGGAAATACAGTAAATTTTTGATTGTGTGTGTGTGTGTGTGTGTGTGTGTGTGTTTGTCTTTAAATTTACTGCCCACTATCAACTCTATTATATTTTTTAAATTTCCTACCAATATTTCCAATGTTCTACATTCATCTCTCGATGGGTTCATCGAAAATATTAGTGTGCCATATGACCTCAAACTCACTGCGTCATCAAAAATGAGACATGCGTTGATGACATCGTCGATACGTCAATGACTGTCTGTGAATGTCAGTGACCTATGTTATGTAATGTTAACAATGTGAATAAGGTGATCCAAAACTGACATTGCTATACTGTTTAACTATATTATAAATGTTGCTTTCACTTATTATTTTGTAGCTTAGTGAGAAAAATACCTATCTGAAACACACTGTATGAAAATTCTCGCTTCCGACTGCAAGTGATGAAAATTTTCTTTGTGGCAGGTGACAGCAATGCGTACAGTGGAAGGAGAGTGCACCGACTCAGGTTCCCAGGTGGCCCAGTGGTTCGCCGGCCGGTCGGTGCTGGTGACCGGGGCCACCGGCTTCCTGGGCAAGGCCGTCGTGGAGAAGCTGCTGCGGTCCTGCCCAGACGTCGGCACCCTCTACCTGCTGGTGCGGCCCAAGCGCGGACAGGACCCACACGCGAGACTCGAGGCTTACACCTCAGACGTTGTGAGTCATGCAGACGGGCCAGGCTAGTTCAAGCCAACATTGTGTTGCGACATTTGTCTCTAAGTCGAGGATGTTAGCGCTCTGGGAGCAGAGGCGTTTTCCATTAAAAGATGCGTCAGAAACAGCTAAGTCTCTGGAACAATTTCTCTACTAAGCCAATTACGTCATTTAGTGTTGCATTTTTTGAAAAGAAATTTTGCTGATGGGACATGCAGCGTATTTGGGCAACAAAGAGGTCACTGTCTTGGCATGCTCTGCTAACCCAGCGATGTTGGAGGTACGGACATAGCATGGTCTGTTTACGCAGGTGTTAATAATTTCAGTGCTTATTTGGCGTTGCCGATAATTCCAGTTCTCATGTGTCGTAGCTTGACACTAAGCTAGGGAAGTAAGTACTGTGAACTATATTGAACATGGAAAATGAGATCGATACTAGGTCGATAGATGGAATTGAAGAGAAAGTGAACCTTACGTCTACATATAATGTGAGGCTAAATCATTATAATGAAGAAAATACAGAATCGTCTTATATGAAAACCAGACATCCAAAGGCGTTCCAGAATCATAGTCAAAGTTCAGAAAACGAGGTATTAGCTATATTCGGTATTCCACATATCTATGATTTTAATATCAAATTACAAACTAGTATATCTACCAACTATTCTGAGTATTTATTCACATTCGAGGGTTACTACTCATCTCCAAGTCACATTCTTACCATGATGCTTCTGGTTTCAGCAGTTGGAGTCAGAACAAGAAACTGTACAATCAGCCCCTTTCTCTGAGTCAGCCTTCATATCGCCTGTGCTGTGGATATTTCATTCCTCCTCCCTCTAACTAGCCCGAAGGGCCACTAGTGTCTGCATGGTTGTCACTGTCAACTACTCTGTGACGATTGTTGTTGTGGACATGGTACCAGTGACTTGGTCCCCAAATGGGAATGCGGCTTCCACAGCTGGCGGCAACAGTATGACCTTCATAGGCGCCTCATAGTTCACAGCTGATGGTAGCAGTTTCAACTCCATAGTTGCTTCATAGCCCATAGAATGTGGTGGACATATTATGTGAGAGGTAGTCGCAGTGCACGTGAGGAACTTCGATGGGTAATGTGTTGACATATGGAGGGTAGTGGTCCCAACCTGGGACTTCCGAGAACACCGTCAGTAATTCTGACAGCCTCTGATGGGCACTTGAGGCCAAACAATGTAGTATCAGATAAATCCATCACGGCTGTCATTTCCCAATCACAGCCACAGTTGATTTTGATACACCACAAGGTGCTCTTGCCCAGTTGCTATTTCAAACATTTGATTCCTGCTACGACCAGTGATGACCACAGGTCAACTCTGTTGTTTGTCCATATCTATGATTCCAGGTTACAGGGCCCATGCAGTAGGTAGTATGGGCTGGTGCAGAAGATTGGAAATTGCACACAGCCTGCGGCCATGCGGCATTTTGGTCAGGGTATGGTCGTGTACAGGGGTGGATCTATAAAAGTGAGGTTCCTCAGAGGTTGACATTATCACCTTCAGTTTCATTTGAATGTTCTGGCCTCCTACTATGCTTTCAACTTTGATACACTGTCGAAATGATACACATCACACCTTGACAATGCCTTTCTTCTTGATATCCCCCTGAATGCGAGGATCTGAGACTTCAGTGTAGTCAAAGTATAAAGAGCCTTCCAATGAAAAGGTAGGAAACGTCGTAACAACCAACTGGTTGAAATTCAGATATGTTACTTTGCGATAATGTAGTGAGACATCTAGGGGCATGAATGCAGGATCTGGCGTGGTTGTACGTCTGTATCACCCCCCCCCCCCCCCGCCCCCGTCCCCGGCCACCGTCCCTCCTGAAAGATTCAAAGCTATGCCATCAGCAGGCAAGGTGAAGTTCGCCACTTTTTTCGACGTCTGAGGTCCAATACCCATCAAATTCCTCGAGCACGGAAGAACCATTAACAGTGACGTGTACTGTGAGACAATCCATAGCCTACTGAAGTCCATCAATAGCAAAAGACCTCAGCTGCTCAATGAGGGAGCGATTCTGCTGCACGATCTCCAATGTCACACACAGTGTAGTGGCCAAGTTCAAGCAGGAGCAGCTATACCATCTAAAAAAGAATCTGAGGGAAGGGCTTCAACTGAGATAGCGAACCGAAGGACACAGTGGAAGAGTCGCTCCTGCCATAACCAAAGGAATTCTGGGAGCAGGTAATCCGCCAGCTCGTGAAACAATGGAACAGTTGTGCTCAGGTCTCTGGTGATTATTTTTAGTAAAGACTTCACTTATAACCACAGTGCTGTTTCCTACATTTTCTTTTGAACATCACTCCTACATACTGTTTCTTCTGTGACCATAAAAATTAGCTACTGAGTTATGTTAACAGGTAACATGCTGGTTTTGGAGTTTGGGGTTGGGGCTCTGAACAGCTGACGCAAGCATGATGCGCTAGTCTGCAGTCCATCAAGCCCTCATCTGTCGATATAATCAACTTCTAAACTGTCTTGAGTAACATGCAGAATGTACTTTGTTCTCTGTTGCGTTGGCTCGGGGAGTAACTTCAAGATAAGTGGCTTGTGGTCTGTGGCCAGATGTACGATGGGACATCAAAAGTAAGTTACACATTTCACCCAACCCTAAGACCATTGCACAATGAGAGTATCACAACCCTAGAAGAGAGAGCATGCCTGTTTTCCATGCTGACCCAGTTCTGCTGGTGTGTGGGTAACAGCTGCATCACACTGTGAGAGTGAAAACTGCGCAGCAACTGGAGACATACTCCATAGGTGAAGTACGTAGTACAGCACAATACCTAAGTGAAAAACACGAAATTGAACGCAGATTCATTGAGAATTTCTGGCAGTATATAAACCAAAAACAATTTTGCGTCTGGCCACAGTTAAATGGTGTCAGCTATTTGACCAAGTCTGCACAGATTTATTTTATTTATATATTTATTTAAATGTCAAGTTCCGTAGGACCAAATTGAGGAGCAAATCTCCAAGGTCATGGAACGTGTCAGTACATGAACTTACAACATAAAAAGTAAAACAGATAAAAATAAATGTTCATGAACCTGAAATAAAATCAGCCCATAAGTTTAAGCAAACGCTATCAGCAATACATTGAGAATCATCTTAATTTTTCAAGGAACTCCTCGACAGAATAGAAGGAGTGACCCATGAGGAAACTCTTCAGTTTCGATTTGAAAGCGCGTGGATTACTGCTAAGATTTTTTAATTCGAGTGGCAGCTTATTGAAAATGGATGCAGCACTATACTGCACTCCTTTTAGCACAAGAGTTAAGGAAGTCCGATCCAAATGGAGATTTGATTTCTGCCGAGTATTAACCGAGTGAAAGCTGCTTATTGTTGAAAATAAACTAATATTGGTAACAAGAAACGACAATAAGGAATATACATATTGAGAGGCCAATGTCAAAATACCCAGACTCGTGAAAAGAGGTCGACAAGAGGTTCGTGAACTCACACCACTTTTTGCCCGAACCGCCCGTTTCTGAGCCAAAAATATCCTTTTGGAATGGGAAGAGTTACCCCAAAACATAACACCATACGACATAAGTGAATGAAAATAAGCAAAGTAGACATATTTACGTGTCGAAATATCACTCACTTTCGATACCGTTCTAATAGTGAAAATGGCAGTATTAAGTCTTTGAACAAGATCCTGAATGTGGGCTTTCCACGATAGCTTACTATCTATCTGAACACCTAGGAATTTGAACTGTTCAGTTTCACTAATCATATGCCCATTCTGTGAGATTAAAACGTCAGGTTTTGTTGAATTGTGTGTTAGGAACTGTAAAAACTGAGTCTTACTGTGATTTAGCGTTAGTTTATTTTCTATAAGCCATGAACTGAGGTCATGTACTGCTCTACTTGAAACCGAGTCAATGTTGCACACAACATCCTTTACTACCAAGCTAGTGTCATCAGCAAACAGAAATAATTTAGAGTTACCCATAATACTAGAGGGCATATCATTTATATAAATAAGGAACAGGAGCGGCCCCAACACTGATCCCTGGGGCACCCCCCACTTGACAGTACCCCACTCAGATCCCACATCACAGCCATTATCAACATTGAGAAAAATGATCTTTTGCTGCCTGTTGCTAAAGTAAGAGGTGAACCAATTGTGAGCTACTCCCCTTATTCCGTAATGGTCCAACTTCTGGAGCAATATTGTGTGATTAACACAGTCAAATGCCTTTGTTAAATAAAAAAATACGCCAAGCGTTCGAAACTTTTTGTTTAGCCCATCCAGTACCTCACAGAGAAAAGAGAATATAGCATTTTCAGTTGTCAAACGACTTCTAAAGCCGAACTGTACATTTGATAGCAAATCGTGTGATGTAAAATGATCAATTAACCTTACATACACAGCCTTTTCGATAACTTTTGCAAACACTGATGGCATAGAAATAGGTCTAAAATTATCTACATTATCCCTTTCTCCCTTTTTATAAAGCGGCTTTACTACTGAGTACTTTAATCGCTCAGGAAACTGACCATTCCTAAAGGAAAAATTACAAATATGGCTAAATACAGGGCTAACATGTGCAGCACAGTACTTTAATATTCTACTAGACACTCCATCATAACCATGAGAGTCCTTAGTCTGCAGTGATTTGATTGTTGTCTCAATCTCCCTCTTGTCTGTATCACAGAGGAGTATTTCAGACGTCAATCTCGGAAAGGCATTTGATAAGAAATTTGTATGGTTTCCTGTAGATACTAAATGTTTATTTAATTCACCAGCAATGCTCAGAAAATGGTTGTTAAATACTGTACATATATCTGATTTATCAGTAACAGAAATATTATTACTGCAAACTGACTTTATATCGTCAACCTTGTGCTGCTGACCAGACACTTCCTTCACAACTGACCATATGGCTTTAATTTTATCCTGTGAATTAGCTATTCTATTTGAATACCACATACGTTTTGCCTTGCTAATAACATTTTTAAGCACCTTACAATACTGTTTGTAACAGGCTACTGTAGCTTGATTGTGACTACTTCTAACATTTTGATATAATTCCCGCTTTGTTCTTTATCCCACTAGTCAGCCAACCGGGCTGTCCATTACTGCTAGTACCCCGTTTAGAATGTTCTAATGGAAAACAACTCTCAAGGAGCATGAGAAATGTGTTTGGAAAGCATTGTATTTATCATCTATATTATCAGCACTATAAACATCTTGCTTGTTCCTTGACAAGTTTTGAAAAACTCTCTATTGCTGTTGGATTAACTTTCCTACGTAGTTTGTAATTAAATACGACATTGGTTAGAGTACAAAAACCTTTTAGTGTTAAGTTATAGTAAGGGCCTACAGACCCCTTACAAGCTCCAACCGTTATTTACAGGGACTTGAAGACTATGTTGAAAAACAGCAGATGTATCTGCATCACTTTGAATTGTAGTGCAGCGTTTAATAATACTGTGCAGCTTACTTTTTAAGCCTCCTCATAATATTTTTTCACATGAGAAAACAATGAACTTTTTGATATAAAAATAAGTAATAACAGACGGTGTCTCCTTTTCTATTGAACGATAATTCATCTGAGCAGCTGTTGCGAGTTTTAGTCTTTTATAGAATTGGTTGTTGAATGTCATTTCAGTAATTGCTAGGCAGCATTGTGCCAGTGCCATACTGTGAAGCATCTACCATGAGGACTAAATGTCTGACGAGGGTAAATGTGCTCCACCGGGAAGCAGAATCTTCCGAAATCCCCAGCTACTTATCCATCACCCTATATGTAGTTAGTCGCTGACAACTTGCCAATAAATATTTTGGATAATAAATTGGTAGCTATTTATGTGCCGTGATGATTAATTCTTTATGACTGGATCTATGTTTTATTATTATTATTTTAGGTGCATTTGGATTCTATCGCATAACTCAAGGCTGTTATGTTTCAATCTTCAGAGTTTCCAATTAGCTCTCATTTTTTCTCCATAGTTTCTTTTTCCATCTTCAGGCCACTTTGTCCCTGGTCTTGTGGTGACCTAATTCTCTGACAGCACTCCACAATTGCTAAGTTTTAGTCTGCATAACTTTCTGTTGAAGATATCTAGTGAATTTAAGTGAGACTTTTCTAAATCTATTTTGACCTCCTGGATCTAAGATATGGCTTTAAGTTGTGTGCACGTCGCACTTTCGAGACTGCGTTTGTTTGGAGGGGGGGAGTCTGTACATATGCTAATGTGCTAATAATATTTCAGTCATGTTTTACTTACATCTGCCATAAGATTCGCTAGTTTTTATGTTGTTTTTAGAGACCGTCCTCTGTTGTTCTGCTCTTTTATGGCCGAATGTCTTTGTTAGAGTTCCGCGTTCTTCTTTTAGGATATCTTCCACATCATGTCTGCTGTGGAGTGTAACCGTTTTGTTAGCGTACAAGCTACAGGACTGATAACTGTGTTACAGGCTATTATTTTCGGGGTTATGAACATTCGTCTTTTGTTGGAGATGTTGCACATTTTACCATAACTCGCATAAGTTTCTCCGTCCGAATTTTCTGTGCCATTTTTTCTCCCTCTGTTGTTGTTGTTGTTGTGGTCTTCAGTCCTGAGACTGGTTTGATGCAGCTCTCCATGATACTCTATCCTGTGCAGGCTTCTTCATCTCCCAGTACCTACTGCAACCTACATCCTTCTGAATCTGCTTAGTGTATTCATCTCTTGGTCTCCCTCTACGATTTTTACCCTCCACGCTGCCCTCCAATGCTAAATTTGTGATCCCTTGATGCCTCAGAACATGTCCTACCAACCGATCCCTTCTTGTAGTCAAGCTGTGCCACAAACTTCTCTTCTCCCCAATCCTATTCAATACTTCCTCATTAGTTATGTGATCTACCCATCTAAGCTTCAGCATTCTTCTATAGCACCACACTTCAAAAGCTTCTATTCTCTTCTTGTCCAAACTATTTATTGTCCATGTTTCACTTCCATACATGGCTACACTCCATACAAATACTTTCAGAAATGACTTCCTGACACTTAAATCTATACTCGATGTTGACAAATTTCTCTTCTTCAGAAACGCTTTCCTTGCCATTGCCAGTCTACATTTTATATCCTCTCTACTTCGACCATCATCAGTTATTTTGCTCCCCAAATAGCATAACTCTACTACTTTAAGTGTCTCATTTCCTAATCTAATTCCCTCAGCATCACCCGACTTAATTCGACTACATTCCATTATCCTCGTTTCGCTTTTGTTGATGTTCATCTTATATCCTCCTTTCAAGACGCTATCCACTCCATTCAACTGCTCTTCCAAGTCCTTTGCTGTCTCTGACAGAATTACAATGTCATCGGCGAACCTCAAAGTTTTTATTTCTTCTCCATGGATTTTAATACCCACACCGAATTTTTCTTTTGTTTCCTTCACTGTTTGCTCAATATACAGATTGAATAACATCGGGGAGAGGCTACAACCCTGTCTCACTCCCTTCCCAACAACTGCTTCCCTTTCATGTCCCTCGACTCTTATAACTGCCATCTGGTTTCTGTACAAATTGTAAATAGCCTTTCGCTCCCTGTATTTTACCCCTGCCACCTTTAGAATTCCCTCTGTATTTCATCTAAATACTTGAAGTGTCGAACATTTTAGATTTTTCCATATTCTATGATCACGTTTTTAGTAGAATGTTTCGAGCAGGTGTACTTATATTTTTTGGAAGGATATTTCGAGGCTACCTCTTCAAGTAGATTCAATGAGAGTTTCTGTTTTATTCCTGACGTTTCGTTGTCTGCTACTATTGAAATATCGTGTGAAAAAGCCAGCCAAGAAACTTGGATTTGACTTTTAGGTCCTTCAAGTCAGACGGGTTTCCAATACTTTAGGTTTTTGAGTTCTTTTTCCCACTCACGGATGACTTTGGCCAAAACCAGATTAAGGGAAATAAGACACACACCGCCGCCATATCAAACACCGGTTTGGTCGCTAATGGTTCTGATATCCCACTCATGGACTACGCTTTCTAGATTACATTGATGACTTTTTTCTTTGATGAGATTTGAGTTCAAAAATGGTTCAAATGGCTCTGAGCACTATGGGATTTAACATCTGTGGTCATCAGTCCCCTAGAACTTAGAACTACTTAAACCTAACTAACCTAAGGACAACACACACATCCATATCCGAGGCAGGATTCGAACCTGCGACCGTAGCAGTCGCGCGGCTCCGGTCTGAGCGCCTAGAACCGCGAGACCACCGCGGCTGGCTGAGATTTGGGGTTCTCAGCTCGAGTCCTTCGGGAACGATAAAAAAGGGCTGCCAATCGACTGAATCATACGCCTTCTGAAGTCCACTAAGCAGATTGGGCTATTCGTGATAGCTTTGTATTTTAACGTTGTTCTAAATTGAATGTTTGTTTTCTAAAATTCCGATCGGTGGAAGCCGGCTTGGTATTCGCCTGTTTTGTGAGCGAGCTGCTCCTGAGCTATTTTGAGGATGCGTGTTGACAGAGTTTTGTCTGTAACTTGCGGAAATGAGATTTTGCGATAGTTATTTAAATCTGTTATTTACATCTGTTTGGTCATACTAGTTTGCACGGTAATTTATTCAGAGTGTGAGGGGTATATGTGCTTTCTATTAGTCACTTAGAACGGTGTACTGAACAACGTTAAATATTGGTTATACCTCCAAGTACATGTGACAAGAGCGATCCATTAATGCTCATTTTTCCTGGACAGCAGATCAGGTGCCGAAGTGTGGACACGTGCACACCAAACGGTCGGTCTATACTGGCAGGCGTAGTCCACGTAGTGGTGCAGTAACGACCATGCAAGAAACCATCAGGTAGCAAATTATACAACACGTTTGTGGGATGACTGTTCACCACAGATGTGCGTACCTGTTAAAGCTACCTCATATAAAAATATCTACATTTATACCCACTACATGTCGTGTACAACGACAGTCAGGAGGAAAGGTACATGCTCTGAGCGGTCATAATATTAGTGGTTCAGAACAAAAACGTCATATCAACATTTGTCCTGTTCTTGCCAGGATATGAGAAAACCAATAAAAACAAGGGGGAACAGAACAAGTGCAGCTGACAGCAAATTTAACATTGTGATCTAACGTTTTGTTCAGTTGTGTACATTTCTCAGAAAAGATGTTGGAAAAGTTCGCTATCGACTACAGAGAATTTTGTAGCTCTTGTAGACAGCTGTTGTGTTATTGATCTCAGCTCATTTGTATAGTCGTTTACTTGAGCGCACACGCTTAAGATAAGGGCCCGAAGTGTGCATTGAAATAGTCGGTAAAAATGATCATTGAAGACAACACTGTGTAGGTTAATGACACTTGATTGTATTCACATGTGAGTGCTGGTAAAGGGCATGAAACTGACGACTTTTCAGACAGCTATAGGTTGGATACGGTTAAGAAGAGGGCGTATGTTCATTTGAAGTTTGTTGTTCAGAATCACTAACACTATGACCTCCCAAAGAATATACCTTTCCTCCCAATTCATCCTGTACGTTGTAATGTTAACTTACTACACATGTCAGGTTAGATATAAGAGAGGGTCTATAACCGCCAATCATGCCTAATGAATAAATGTTGTTGTTGTGGTCTTCAGCCCTGAGACTGGTTTGATGCAGCTCTCCATGCTACTCTATGCTGTGCAAGCTTCTTCATCTCCCAGTACCTAATGCAGCCTACATCCTCGATGCCTCAGAACATTTACTACCAACCGATCCCTTCTTCTAGTCAAGTTGTGCCACAAACTCCTCTTCTCCCCAATTCTATTCAGTACCTCATCATTAGTTATGTGATCTACCCATCTAATCTTCAGCATTCTTCTGTAGCACCACATTTCGAAAGCTTCTATTCTCTTCTTGTCTAAGCTATTTATCGTCCATGTTTCATTTCCGTACATGGCTACACTCCATACAAATACTTTCAGAAACGACTTCCTGACACTTAAATTAATACTCGATGTTAACAAATTTCTCTTCTTCAGAAACGCTTGCCTTGCCATTGCCAGTCTACATTTTATATCCTCTCTACTTCGACCATCATCAGTTATTTTGCTCCACTAATAGCAAAACTCCTTTACTACTTTAAGAGTCTCATTTCCTAATCTAATTCCCTCAGCATCACCCGACTTAATTCGACTACATTCCATTATCCTCGTTTTGCTTTTGTTGGTGTTCATCTTATATCCTCCTTTCAAGACACTGTCCATTTCGTTCAACTGCTCTTCCAAGTCCTTTGCTGTCTCTGACAGAATTACAATGTCATCGGCGAACCTCAAAGTTTTTATTTCTTCTCCATGGATTTTAATACCTACTCCGAATTTTTCTTTTGTTTCCTTCACTGTTTGCTCAATATACAGATTGAATAACATCGGGGAGAGGCAACAACCCTGTCTCACTCCCTTCCCAACCACTGCTTCCCTTTCATGCCCCTCAACTCTTATAACTGCCATTTGGTTTCCATACAAAGTGTAAATAGCCTTTCGCTCCCCGTATTTTACCCCTGCCACCTTCAGCATTTGAAAGAGAGTATTCCAGTCAACATTGTAAAAGCTTTCTCTAAGTCTACAGATGCTAGTAACGTAGGTTTGCCTTTCCTTAATCTTACTTTTAAGATAAGTCGTAGGGTCAGTATTGCCTCACGTGTTCCAACATTTCTACGGAAACCAACCTGACTTGGCCGGTCGCGGTGGTCTAGCGGTTCTAGGCGCGCAGTCCGGAACCGCGCGACTGCTACGGTCGCAGGTTCGAATCCTGCCTTGGGCATGGATGTGTGTGATGTCCTTAGGTTAGTTAGGTTTAAGTAGTTCTAAGTTCTAGGGGACTGATGACCACAGATGTTAAGTCCCATAGTGCTCAGAGAGCCAACCTGACTTTCCCCGAGGTCGGCTTCTACCAGCTTTTCCATTCGTCTGTAAAGAATTCGCGTTAGTATTTTGCAGATGTGACTTATTAATAAATAAATACATAACTCAAATAAACAAATATTGGAATGTACTATAAATCTGCAGTGCATTGCAGTGCATTGTCTCTGAGAATTACATGGCTGTGCTGCTGGTGGGTGCCAGCAGTCAACGTGCCCTGCCCCCAGCACGGTTTTCAGTATGTTTTTGCCATGCGCACCAGCAGTCAGTGCAGAGTCCCGTCGGCGTCCCACAGGTGTTCTCGAAGCTGCGGGAGGAGCGGCCCGACTTCGCGCGCCAGCTGTCGGTGGTGGCCGGCGACCTCAGCGCGCCGGACTTCCGGCTGGCGGAACAGGACATGGCAGCCCTGCGGCGTGACGTCAGCGTCGTCTTCCACAACGCCGCCAGCGTCCGCTTCGACGAGACCCTGCGCCAGGCCGTCACCACCAACGTGGTGGGCACCAAGCACATGCTGCAGCTGGCCGAGCAGCTGCCCAACCTCCAGGTGTGTCACCAGTCACCAGATGAGATGGTGTTGGCTGGTCATAAGAGCCAGACATTTAAGGTTGTCGTTGCAGCTGAACGTCGCAAATGTTCTTGCAGTCCCCTAATATCTTCTATACCTGTGTCCCTTACACAGCACTTAGGCTAAATGTACAAAAGAATGCACAGTTCCAAAGAGAGCGCAGCTTGTGTTCCTAACTGTTGACTAAACTGATCAACTAGTCACTGACGTAGTTGTGTTCATAGTGGTATCAGAAACACCTAGTCGAAGTTGTGTGAAGAAATCCTGTGTTTCCAAAGTGAAACAGGTAAGAATCATGTTTCAGTTTTCTCGATGTATTTCTGGTACTTTATGTGGTGTGCGTACTGTGAGACCTTCGGTACACACACCATCAGATTATTTGACTTGTAGCTCTAATGAAGTAGGCGAGTGTTAGCAATATGTCTCGTGGTCTTATTGTGGCGTGTTTATCTTCTGCCGTTAGGTCAGACTATAGAAATGCCACTTGCACGCTTAGAGTAGCAGATTGACGATGACCAACTTCAAACAGAACTTGATTAATTTTCACACACATTTATTAAAATAGATCCTTTGGTCTTGGTACGTTAATCTTATTCTCACATATCTCTGATACTTGACAAACTGTCTATACATTTCTCTTCATGGCTATGTACAGGAATATGATAATCTTATTAGGTGCAGACTGAAACTTGACTATAGACTAATGCAGACTGATGCAGACTGACTAATCAGAAGTCTGTACACTCGTTATAATACCTCGAGCATTCAGGTATCACTGCGCGAGTGTGATCCGCGAGGAGAAAAGGTTCTACGTTGGCAACAATCTCATTGGCTGCGTTACATATTAATACGCGGATCGGCTGAAGCAGAATTTGGTCCGTCTCTAAGACAGCGCCATCTCATAGTGCGGAGATGGACGAGCGCTGCGCCTGCGCTGTTGTCCTTAGCGGGGCGCGCTCTAGTGGGAAAGTTGTGTACGCGCTGACTACGCGGAACTATCTACACAACACTTTGTTACATAAGCTGTATGCAGTACACACGAGCAATAGCCTTTAATTCCTAACTGCATTTTGAAACGCTGGCTTGCAATCCATCATGTTGCATCCACATGTTTTGCAAATGTGACGTGTACTGCGATCTGTTGACTCCGCTTGGAATCATTGTTTCTGTACGAAGGAGCGTGCGTATAATGTCCCCAAAGAGTGCGTTTGGTCGGTTGATATGGGGGAGGGGACCAAACACCGAGGTCATCGGTCCCATCGGATTAGGGAAGGATGGGGAAGGAAGTCGACCATTTCCTTTCAAAGGGATCATCCCGGCATTTGCCTGAAGCGATTTAGGAAAATCACAGAAAACCTACATCACGATGGCTGCATGTGGGTTAAACCGTCGTCCTCCCAAAGTCCAGTGTGCTAACCACTGCGCAACCTCGCTCGATCTCTCTTTAGGGCAAAACAAATTTGTACCTCTTGATTGTGCTCTGGAGTTTCAAGGATAGGTTTTGTTTCTGACTGACTTAAAATTAAATCGGACAGAGAGCTCATTAAACTGAAGAGCTGCTCAGTCAGGCCAGACAATGAATTGAAAATGGAGAAAGCAAACAAAGGTTGCCGCTGCTCTTGGTGCGAAGCAGTCTGCTTTAAGGAAAAAAACTGAAAGCTGTGAATAGCGAACATAAATTTTGGCGTATCCAGATGACTGGATCCAGTGCATCCAGATGGTGGCACGAACAGTGTTCTTCATTTGAGGGTGATATTGAGTTCATTTGTGACACCTGCTAAATGCGTACTCTTTGGGCATGTTTTGAACGCTCTTAACCGCAGGTGAATGAAAGAGTGCGCATTTCCGGTTTTTTGTAATTTTGAAAAGCTAAAAGTTATTAGCTCTCCGTTGCTATAGTTTTCTGAACACAGGATTTTGTGTTAATAAATATAAACCTAAAATAATTTTGTTTTCCTGTTGATAATAACCCAGATATTTACGGTTATTCCTTAACTGCGCACTCTTTGGTATGGTTCCCCTATCACATGGTCATAGCTCTGTTGATAAGAATCATCCTTGCTATAATGACGATCACTACGATTTGAACAGTTACGAGACTTTAGAGCTTCCAAAATATTTTTCATTAACTGCTATTGTGAACTGCGTACCACACTTAATCACAAGCAATATGAAAATAATGACATAACTGAAATAGAATAAGCCACACTCTCATTCTACATACATCTTTCTCCCTCCGCGTCCACCCTCAGATATTATCGTCTCTGTCCTCAAATGTTAGTCAGTCAGAGGTCAGCAAAGACAACAAATTCTTACAATGATAAGTTCCAGACAGCCAGTGGTAGACGACAGAATGTATTTCTCAGTCGCTTCGTGTGATCAGCTATGCATCCAGTGCATGAGCACAGTGCAGTACGTTCTGCCCAGCTGACTTTATACCATATTGCACAATGTTACAGTTTCGATATACTGCATTCTCTGGCACGAATAACTGTCTACCAGTAAACTAACATAATTTCTGAGATTTATCGGATAACAACATAGGACCAGTTACCCAAAATATTATAACTTTCTGAGAGGGATATGACAGTTCGGTGCCTAAACAATATAAAGTACACACTAAAACCTTTATGCTTGAAATTGAATCGTAAGGGAATACTTGTAAATTAGAAACTAATCCGACTCGAACTAGACATTCTCTTAATGCACTGAGTTGATTTGATAATAAAGACTAAACTCTAGCTTTAATGTCTAAATATTTACTGAGAATTTTGGCTCAAATTGTGACCTTCTAACTTGGACCTGTAACTATGCACAAAAGCTGCTCTGTGAAAGTGTTCCACATCTCATCACCTCTTGGAGCGACGAATTTACCTTACATGCTGCAGAGTGAAAATCTCATTCTGGAAACATCACCCAGGCTGTGGCTAAGCCATGTCTCCGCATTATCCTTTCTTTCAGGAGTGCTAGTTCTGCAAGTTTCGCAGGAGAGCTTCTGTAAAGTTTGGAAGGTAGGAGACGAGGTACTGGCAGAAGTAAAGCTGTGAGTACCGGGCGTGAGTCGTGCTTCGGTAGCTCAGTTGGTCACAAGTGAAAAATTTTAGCCGACACGATAGCTCAGCGTGTTCGGTCAGAGGGTTAGCAGCCCTCTGTAATAAAAAAAAACTGAGCTAATCGATCAACAACGAACCTAAACGGCTGTCTTACGACGTCCGCCCCGTGCAGATGCAACGAACAAAAGCGAACAAAATGAGATTAAAAAAAAAAAAAAAGTTGGTAGAGCACTTGCCCGCGAAAGGCAAAGGTCCCGAGTTCGAGTCTCGGTCGGGCACACAGTTTTAATCTGCCAGGAAGTTTCATATCAGCGCACACTCCGCTGCAGAGTGAAAATCTCATTCTGGATCAAAAAATTTTTTGCAGTATTTTGCACCCTGTTTTCATGCTGAAGACAAACTTAAGGTAGAGTAATGAATGTCATTTTTCTTCTGTTATTGTAATTATATACATCATTGTTCCTTTAAAACTGTGGTGGATTATTTACCACAAACTTCATGAGGGAATAAACATACCGTGAAGCAGCCCAACTCCTGAAACAGGTATCTACAAGATGATGCGAATCAGTACCACGTATTATTCTTATAGCCCGTTTATGAGTGATGAAAGCTTTCTTACTTAAAGAGGAGTTACCCCAGAACATTATGCCATGTGACATTACTGAATGAAAATATGTTAACTTAATGATTTATTTCTCCCCGAGATTTGCAATGATATTTTACTACGCCCATGTTAACAGAGTATTCTAGTTCGATGAGCTTTCTGTCAGAAATTAACTTATTCTTCTACACATAACTACTGCAATTGATGTTCGCAACCAGGGACGTTCAACCTTCTTTGTTCCAGGTATTTATGTATGTATCAACCTCCTTCTGCCATTCGGACCAGCCAGTGCTTGAAGAGAGGCTGTACCCGGCAAAAGCAGACCCAGAAAAGATAATGGATATAGTTTCATGGATGGACGACGATCTTCTAGCAGCTTTAACACCGAAGTAAGCCTATGCCATGATCATTTCTCTCTTCTTCTTAAGTTATACCTTACACACAGTCACTACATGTTTACAGGAATTAATCAGATCACATTCATTGAACATTATGGTCACAGATCAAAGGTTATCACGGACATGAAAAGGATGGTGTGATTGTGCATGTCGTGGAGGAATCTAACGCAAATACGAATTCAAAAGAGCTGACTAATTCATCATTATAGGCTTCATACTGAACTGTTGCACCATGTTTAGAATCTGTAGAGGGTACAGTTTCCGAAATAAGATTTCCATTATGGCTGCTAGAGGAGTATCTTCCAAATATTCTTGGACAAGTTTCTAGTTTAACCCAAAACAACAGAGCAGTCAGAAGAATTTCGACTGGCCCAGGAACGGCACAGTTCCACCATTGTACATTTTTTGAAATTATGCCATTTTATACATCCGGTAACTGGTCTATGTTAGGGGGGAGCAATGTGGCAACAATGCGTGACGTTATCGACGACGTAAAAGGGTGAGGTGACAATTGAGAGTGGGGTAGACCTGTCTCTGTAACACTATCACTGCTACCCCCACAGCTTCCAGCGTCTGAAGTGTTGGTTATGCAACAGGTGATGTTAGGACATGGGCTACACATAAATGGTCGTGCTATCACCTCCCGTCGGTCAACCTGTGCAGTGGCAGCTCATAATACGGGCGTCGATGCGAGGTGTGTTTTAACAATCAAACAAATGTCAATTGCTCGCTCTCAGAAGAATTGCGTATGCCGTTGGCATCCCACAAACAGGTGACAGATCCTCAGCAATTAACAGCCAGGGGCGCATTTCACTGTTTCTTGATGACTGCCTCGATGGCGTTCTTCATTGCTGCAGTCACCTACTGCAGAAGTTGTTTCAGGTCCGAAACGAGGTCCAGGATCATGGTCATCATCGTGTTAACAGACCGTTATCATCCGGTTGGTGAGTCTGCAGTTGCACAGCTTGGCCCATGAAGATGACGTCATGGAGCTGTAGGGGTGTCACGGTGTGGAGGAGCCCGTGGTGGCGTATGGCTGCGCTGGCTTCCCCACGGGCTATATGTATACGATGAGGCAGTCTTCTGGCCAGAGGTGGCTACTTGTGGAGAATACATCTTACAAGGGAAACTTCCCATCGCACTCCCCTCAGCTTTAGTGGTAAGATGGCCCGGTGGACAGCTCATCAAAACCTGAACACAGATCCAGCATGAAAACATGAAGGTGTACTGAACTGTTAAAAGAAAACAGTGAACGATCGAAGTGCAATATAGAGCAGCCTAAGAGACCAACGGCGTACTGGTTATACTGGTTAAGTGCTCACGGTGTGGGACTGCCATGCGGGTGATTCGTGTTCCAACCCCCCTCGTGTTATTTTCTCTTTTTCCTTTTTCCGCTGTTCACTGTATTCAAATTTGTGTCTGTGTCTGTGTCGTGGTGTAACGTCCGTTTGCAACAGCGAGGCGTAGGGAAGGGACTTATAATGACAGTTGATTCTGCACAACTACTCTATTAGCAGCCGAATGGAAGTGGCTTTCGAATGTGAACCGCAAACGTTTGTTGACAAGCCGAAAAGTCAACCCAATCCTCCACAGAGAAACACGTCTGGTATTTCCAACACGGCATTAGCGACAGTACGTGTGTCATATGACAGAAATTTCTTACCAACGCACTTAATTTGTACGCCTGGTAAGCGAGTGAGATATGCCTCCTTGTCCGGTTTAGGTGTTCATATGAATGTGAATGTGATCACTGTCAAGGAGACGATGAAAACATAATAGTTTGTCACATAAGCTTCAACAAATGAACGCAACTGATTCACAATCACACGGTTTCTCTGTGCTCTGTCAAAACATATGTAGAAATCATTCAAATACTGTTTACTGGATAACCGGTTTCGACACACTTAAGGTGCAATCATCGGATCCAGTAAACAGTATTTAAGCGATCTTGGCTTTTGAATGATCTCTACAACAGAATGATCGCCCCACTACACACTATGTGTTCACTGCAAAACATACGTTTTTAACGTTTTTGAAGTTGCTTTCCGTTTTGGAAGTTTCGACTCTTGAATTCCTTTGTTGTAACATAATTCACACCCGTCTATTTGCTGTTTCCATTTCTGTGAGACGTCTATGTCGTATTCGCCAGCTCTCACAATTGATCACGTTTACTTTTGACGGTAACGTTTTCTTACCAAATGACTTATATTCTATAACCGCCGGCCGGAGTGGCCGTGCGGTTCTAGGCGCTACAGTCTGGAACCGCGCGACCTCTACGATCGCAGGTTCGAATCCTGCCTCGGTCATGGATGTGTGTGATGTCCTTAGGTTAGTTAGGTTTGAGTAGTTCTAAGTTCTAGGCGACTGATGACCTCAGGAGTTAAGTCGCATAGTGCTCAGAGCCATTTCTATAACCAGTGTGTAGTTTGACAACTGACAATACTACAGAATGAGAATAAAAGTTTCAATGGCCGTACGGACAGTTTATTATGTTGTCAAAATAAATAAGTAAATAAATTGCGCGAGAGAGATCTGAACAAGGCTTACTCGCTTGGCAGTCCAACGCCGTGACTACTGAACCACGACGCTGTTGCTCGTTTGCACATCTTGTCCTTCGAACGTTTGCTGTTTTTGTTTTGCTTTTATTTTTACAGTTCAATTCACGTTCTTCCTGTTTTCATACTTGATCCGTGTTCAGTTTTTGACGGGTTATCCACTGTGCCATTTTACCACTAAATCTAAATCTGAGGGGAGAGCGATGGGAAGATTCCCTTGTTGGCATAGCATTGCCGCCGAGAGTTGGACGTGGATGTCCCCCTGCCTTTGATCGGCGCATGTGAAGGCGCTGCAGCTCAGGAAACGGTGACAAGTGGGCCTTCACAGTTGACAGATTTAAAGGCGTCGACCCCTCCTTCAGTTGGAAGTCCACACTCCGGTGAGAGCGGGCGCACTTGAAGCAGCGAGGTGGAAAGCTGCAGTGTCGCTCGAGGTGGCCAGTCCCCTGTCACCAAAGGGGCCGCGGGTTACCGCGTTTGACAGGAAGGTCTTCCGCTGTGACTTTACAGGCAGCGAGCTAAGTGATGTCATACTCGTACATCTTCCTGTCCAACTCGGATCCGGGGTCGCCAGTAGGAAGAGCGAGGTCGCAAAGAGAGCTTTCGATGATTTCAGGCGAGTCACTGTCTGGACGCTAAAATCCGCCTCGTTGATGATGTATTGACTGTGCTTCGGATCCGTGACGAAAGCCTGGTACGTGTTGTTACAGAATATGCTTCCTCTGCATCATTTCTCCCACTAACGGCACTTACTTCACGCACTGCATTTTTCCACAGCGACTGAAATACGTGCCGTCGTTAAACTCCACCTTAGGTGGTAAGAGAGATGTCAATAACTACAGAATTGTTTCACTGTTGACGTCATTCTCCAAAATTTTTGAGAAAGTGATGTATTCTAGAAATCTCGCCTTAGAAACAATGGTGATTTTAGCACTTTGGGATCCAGAATGGATGCTCTAGTGACCATGACATTTATACATTCACGTCTGTCGACAAATCCGCCGCTGCCCCTGGCCTGAAAATAAAACGCAGTCTACTAAAATGTGGCGCACAGTGATCTGTACGCCACAAGCGTCACGCGTCGAGGGGTCATCTCTGTTCAGCAAGAAGCCATGTGTCATGGGGCTGTGGCCTATGCGAAGACGAGTAAGGAGGACTTCATCCCGCCTGCGTGGCTAGAAGGAGGTACACCACGGCCGCATTGTGTGCTTTACTAGACTGAGCTTATCGTCTGTCATCTCCAGTCAGTCATGCTCCCATCGTCTCATGACTGCGAGGAGATAGCATGCAGGGGGATGGCACCACGCCGAACCAACTGAGGATCGTGACATGCCTCCGTAGCTTCCACATCTTTCCCCACAATACACGTGCGTCTTAGCACCCTGCGGAAAGACACCTCTTTCCCCAGTCTTTGCAGTTGGAAAAGGGCGAATATTCTGAACGACTTTATCTGCTAGATACAAGCGTTGGAGAGAGTGAGGGGCACTCAGACAAGGAATTTAACATCGACACACGCCTCATCTGCTTCAGTGCTCGCAATATCACTTATAATTCCGCGTAGACGACAGTAAAGTCTTAGGCCAACCGGATCTTGAGGACACGATCAGGGAAAATAACAGAGCAACTAACCGAGTCCTCCTGTTTAGATCCATCTGTAAATAAAACTACAGAGTTGTGGTGCTTAATTAAGAAGTCGGAAAATTATGTATTAAAAACATATGCATGAGTGCTACCTCTCCTGTACTAGAGTAATCTAAAATATTCTATGCACCTGCAGTATGTTAAAGCCCCGTATTTGAGCCTGTGTATGTCCTACACCAAGGGACTCCACTTTGCCAGGTAACAAACAGCCTCATTACCCGTGGATAATTCGTAATGAGGCGCTCCATAGAGGGACGAGCGAAGGTGTGGTATGCTGGGGAAGTGGGAGTAGCGAGGAACTGACGCACGTAATACATCATGGGAAGCTGCCGCCATATGGTAAGTGGTGGTTCCCCAGCCTCAGTACGACGCTGGGTATGGGTCTGGCCTTGTAAAAGTGCCCGTAGCCAGCCTGATCCCACATTGGTGTACGGCGTCATCTTCATGTATGAAGGCCTCGCTGACCCGTACTCTGTGCACCCATAGACCATCCGTGATCGCACGAAAGCCCAGTGAAACTGAAGCGGATGCGCCCTGTCCGCTCCCCAAGACCTGTGGCTGACACACATCAAAATTTTCAGTGTCTTCCTGAATCTTGCGTTCAGGTCCTTCATGTATGTAACCAAGATAGTTTGGAGTCAAAAATTATAGACAAAAACCGCACAGCGTCTTTAAAAGGGAGAGTGGTGTTCCACATATGCAATTCACATAAATTAAAAATGGTTCAAATGGCTCTGAGCACTATTGGACTTAACATCTATGGTCATCAGTCCGCTAGAACTTAGAACTACTTAAACCTAACTAACCTAAGGACAGCACACAACACCCAGCCATCACGAGGCAGAGAAAATCCCTGACCCCGCCGGGAATCGAACCCGGGAACCCGGGCGTGGGAAGCGAGAACGCTACCGCACGACCACGAGATGCGGGCACATAAATTAAAAATGCGATGAGAACGATTAGAACGAACACACACTCCTCTGCAGAAAATGTAAAACACGTGATTGCAGCCCATTCCTATATCCTCTGCGCTGTAAGTTGCCACTGAGAAATTGCAGTTGAAGTACTGGAGGAGGAAAACTGCAAAATCGTCCATTGGGACAAAACGTGGTACGAGATTGTGATTTATGTGTGTCTCGAGGGCGAACGAAAGATTCGGAACAGACAGTAGTAATTCCACGATATATAAAAATTGTTCGTAATTTTTGCCTCTCCTAATTGGAATTAGTTCTGAAACTGATATTTTTCACAAAGATGGCGTTTTCGTTGTGAGGGATACCTTTGTACTATGTTTCAGCGGTCCTTCGAGCATGAATACACCAAAGAGGCGGACCTGACTGTTAGAAGAAGTCAGTGCGACCTGGTGCAGTTATGTAACCCGCTCAGAACTGCTCAAATAGCACAGTTAGGTTGACTACGAAATGTAGTCCCTCTGCGAAATTGGAAGTTTTTTTCAAAACCTGAAGTCTTCATTAACCTACCAACGAAAGAGCTCCGCCTCACTTGGACTGGAACTTGGACGGAGTCACAATAATAGACACTATTTTGTTCACTGGTGGCTAAAATATATCCTAACGGTTGTCGAAGCTTCGAACATTTGTGGATAGTTAATCTTAGAGAAAACGTGTACTCCGTAAACAAAATGGGAACCAAGTGCTCGTGACTTGCATACCTGTATGAGGAAATATACTGATCAACCAGAACATTATGACCACCGACCTGGTAACGATATAAACCTGTCCAGGCGATAGCAGTGTGGCAAGGAATGACTGCTAGATCGACACAAACACGGTGCGTGTAGTATCATTGAGCATGCTGTCCGTGTGCAGAATGGGGAAGTCGCGCGATTTATCTGAATATGAGCGAGGGCAGATTGTGATGGTCCGGAGGTTCGGTACGAGCATTACGGAAACACCCTACTTGTTGGGTGTTCAAGGAGTGCTCTGGTGAGTGTCTTCAACACATGGCGAAACCACGTGCAAACGTCGGGGGTTGCGTCTCCAAACCCTATTATAAATGTCGAATGTCGTAGGCTGAGCTGGTAAAACAGGACAGGCAGCGAATTGTGGGGGGGAATAACATCAGATTTTAATGCTGGGCACAGTACAAGTGTGTTTAAACACACCATGCACAGAGCAGTCCTAACAATGGGCCTCCGCAGCCGAAGACCCATGCATGTCCCAATGTTAACATCACGACATCGGCAAATGAGCCTGGAATGGGCACGCGACCGTCGACACCGGACGTTGGCGCAGTGGCAGAGCGTTGCGTGGTCTGACGAATCCCGATACCTTTTTCATCATGCCGATGGGAGGGCGCGAAGCCGTCGTCTTCCAGGGGAACATCTACTTGGCACCTATACTGTGGGACGGATACAAGCTGGCAGCGGCTCCATTTTGCTCTGGGGATCATTCACATGGGCATCCATGGGTTGAGTAGAGCTCGTGCATGGCACCATGACGGCCAAGGAGTATCGTAAATTGGTTGCAGACCCCTTAATGATGATCATGTTTACCAGAGGGAGTGGCGTTTTTCAGCTAGATAATGCGCCATGTGAGAAGGCCAGGAGGGATGGAGTGGTTCAAGGGACTCAGTGACGAGTTGGAATTGATGTTCTGGTCCACTAACTCGCCAGATCTGAACCTAATGCGACACATCTGGGCTGTGATTGAACATGGCGCCAGAGCTCATCGCCCCCCTGCCCAGAATTTACGGGGATTAGGTGCGTTGTGTGTGCATATGTGGTGCCAACTCCCCCCAGCCACCTACCAAGGACTCATTGCATCCATGACACGATACGTCGCCTCTGTTATCCATGCCGAATATGGACATAGCGGCTATAAGGTCGGTGGTTATAATTTTCTGGCCGATCAGTGTATGTATGTGTCGTGCTCCTAAAACCGGCATTATACCATTCCAACACAAGGTTAAACTTTGTTTATTTTTTAATACAGACAAGAAACTATCGACAAGACGGCATCATAAATGCTTATATGCTTCATTAGCACCAGGTATCATTAAGTTGGTTGGTTGGTTGGTTCTGGGGAAGGAGACCAAACAGCGAGGTCATCGGTGTCATCGGATTAGGGAAGGACGGAGAAGTAAGTCGGCCGTGCCCTTTGAAGGGAACCATCCCGGCATTTGCCTGGTGCGATTTAGGGAAATCACGGAAAACCTAAATCAGGATGGCCGGACGCGGGATTGAACCGTCGTCCTCCCGAATGCGAGTCCAGTGTCTAACCACTGCGCCACATCGCTCGGTATCATTAAGTAGCTGGGAGTACGTTGTTGGACTTTGTAAGACATCGTGGTCTCCTGACCTTCATTGCTTACATATTCCGCCCTCACAATCATATTCCGCACATCAAGACGCTTCATTCGAACCCAAACTCGATAAGATAAAGTCAATGTTGTATGAATTCATGTAAACGATATGCAAATAACTAATAAATCGCAAGTGCGCGCCATGGTTGAAATACTCGAGGCTGGCGTACACACATACATTCCAGGCACGATGGTCACAAGAGCTTTTAGTTCGAGAGAGACAACCGCACGCTAGGAGGCCAGTCCCAACCCATCTACGTCGGCCGGTGGCCGCCCGTGGAGTGGACAGCGTTCGCCCAAGGGAAAGAAGGACCGACCCCGTGTTCGGCTTAAAAGCAAATTCCGCTACATTGTGTGGGAGCGGCCAGCCTACACATTCTTTACACATAGCACGCAGTTTCAGAGATTTTCACAGGGAGACAGCAAACTCCAAACGCCGATACTACAGATTTCCGGATTGGTCGCCTTAAACGAAACATGATTCTCCCGTTTTAGAAGAGCAATGCTGATTGGCAGACGATATTTCTGATGCCTCGAGCTAAAGGAGTAATGGAAGAGACCGAAAGATATACCCCTTCACATCTGGCGTGGAGAGGCGCCATTCTGTTGTCGCTCTTGGAGCGAGGAACAAGTCTCTCCTCAGTACTTCACTGGGAGAGCACCTCTTGTCGAGAGCGAATAGAAGTGGGACTCTCTATATCGAGTCCTTGCGATTAAGCGTTGTTCACTGTGTTGGCCGTCACACTTATTATGCAGTGTTAACGGAGAGAGTTATAGTTAAACGTCTGTGAGCGAATTTTTGAGTGGCATCGCGGTGGACTGGTTATCTGACCGGTGTACCACGCCAATAGTTAGACTAGGGGCAAATAGGAATCCTTGACTTCATCAAGGCGTAGGGAGATTTTGATTGGCGAAGGTCAATCCAGATAGAATGAGAGTTATTTGTCAGCAGCGAGCGGCGCAGACAGCAGTCATCACAGCTTATGGTATTGTGCGCTACAGCTATTGCGAGCTCCATATTTCCTCCAAAACAGTACACTTCACTGCTTTTCAAACGCAACAGCCTCGATCGTACCTAGTAACATTCTAAAGGATAATTATTCAAGTTGAGTAGGCGCACCTCTCAGCCATTCTGCCAAGTCAACAACAATCTTAAACTTTGTATAGAAATTTCATTAGCGAATCCTATCCTTGAGAGGTAACTTCACATTCCGAAAAGAACCAGGATACAACTTATTCAATTCATAACTAAAAGTGCCATTGTGATTTCTCAGAATTTTTGCATAATAAATTATAACTTTCGTTAGTTTCATGTTTTTCTTACACTAACTAGCACTACTCCAGTACCCAAGTATCCCACTAGTTACGTAAGAAATTTTGTGAATTTTTGTGTCATTTCCTTACAGCGGACGACTCCAGAAGATATTTATAGCTGAAAGTTTTTCAGGCATTTCTCTTTAGAACGTTAGGAGCGTCTGTCTGACTTCTGTAGTAGTGTAGGGGTGGAAATTGCATCTTGCAGGAGCCACAGGGTAAAGGGTACATCTCAGATTAATCTGTTGCGCAGAATAACAGAATCTCAGATCAACCCCACGCTCACAACTTTTAACTAACTGGTAGTAATATTTGCTATAGTTTTATGTATAAGGTACTAAATATTGATAAGCAATCGCTATATTCTTAATATGAGATGCGGAACCGTAATAGCATCAGTTTGTTGTCTGTCTGGCTGTCAGTGTTTTAAGACCCTTTTTCTTACGAACAGATAGATGTATGAAGTTGACATTTATATAAAATACTACAGTCTATGATCCCCTGGCGATGTAAGGAATTGAAGGTTGTACGTCAGTGCAGTCAAAACACATAACCATTTATGTCACATATTTTGATACTCGCAGATCCACTCATCAAAATTTCTAGCTGACCTACCTACACTCGTAGTTGCGTTTGTGCGGAACCGTCAGAGCGCTGGTCCTACCCGCAGCTTCCTGTATGCGGATTTTAATTATTTCTGCTTTCTGTCTGCTGTCTTCAGTTGCGACACCAAACCTCGTCCAGAAGAGATTTAAAGTTATATTATGACTCTTTAACTGATTTTACGTGTAGGCAGAATTTCCAAGAACTTTCTAATAGATCTTTCGCCACGATCCGCCCGTTTAAATTATCGTAATCTTCGTGTGTGGTCCTTCTTACGGGTAACATATCGAACTCGGGACCTTTGCCTTTCGCGGGCAAGTGCTCTACCATCTGAGCTACCGAAGCACGACTCACGCCCGCTCCTCACAGCTTTACTTCTGCCAGTATCTCGTCTCCTACCTTCCTAACTTTACAGAAGCTCTCCTGCGAGACTAGCACAACTAGCACTCCTGAAAGAAAGGATACTGCGGAGACATGGCTTAGCCACAGCCTGGGGGATGTTTCCAGAATGAGATTTTCACTCGGCAGCGGAGTGTGCGCTGATATCATTCTGGACATAGTAACGTAGTATCATTAATTTTTATACTTCTCTGTGGGCGACTAACCGCAGTTTAATGTGTAAATACTTAATTGAATTCGCAATTTAATATTTCACATATTGGTAACAAAAAAATCTACCACCACTGGCATTATCAGTTGCGACATGAATTTCAGGTCAATGGTGACTACACGGTCGAGCGTTAGCTACGGAGTTAGACAGCGATATTCTCAATATTTTTTGTCAACAGTTTTGTATTTTCCTAGCGTTTCTGTTATTTTTTCCTTCCGTTGTGGGAAGCAGTAGATTATAGAAATATAACAGCATGTAAATGGTTGTTCCTCATACTTTTCAGTTGGCAACAACTTTTCAATGAAATTCATCTGAGTTAGCCACTACTTTCACATGGTGAAATTATATTCCCAAGCTTCGATGATAAACGAACTGTCAGCAACATGTTGTTGTCAGGAATTTGTTTTCCTCGATTTTGTGCGTGTTTGCTGTTTTGTCCAATAACAACATTGCTTGCATATGAGAATCGTGGCGGTTAAGTTGTACAGATTGTTGATGTTACATAGCAGGAATCAGGCACAGTTTGTGTTTTTTTACATATTAAATAAGCACCGTTACCCGTTTAGAATTTATAAATTCATCTTCAGGCGGTTTCCGTGTTTTCCAAACGTGTTGACGTAGGAGCAAAACTGAGATGCCGAGAAATGACTATTAGAGACATTTGTTCTTATCGTCTCTCTCGAACGGATGATACTTACGTTGTTCATAATGTTCACACATACACTCACTCCGACCTCGATTTTTATTCAACTTTGTTGGACGACACGCAGAACATTTTGGTTCAGTATGTGTTTTGACCATCTTATAGCACATGGAAATAAATCGCTTTGCAAATCAAAACACTTGGTGCCCTTTTACTAAAGTAAACTAAAACCAAATGGTGACTGGTTGCTACTGTGCACCATCAAAATTCTTTACCTTTCAGCTGCCGATCATTTTCATTATTTGTTTCTGTAGCAAAAGAGATTAAAATTTATAACAAAGAATACTCAGAATTTGGTGACCTCTGGCTGGCAAAGGACCATGTTACAAAGGTGGATAATTACTAAACAAAACATGTCCATAGACCAGAAACGCAGTGTTGCACAGTGAACGTCAAGTTTAGCTATGAAAGGAGAATATACATAATGTCCTAAGGCAAAAATCACATTAACTCTTTATGAATGTTTGCGTCACAACCTTAAAGAGAAACTCAAACATTTCATTTATTTATGTGGCAGATTCTGAGTCAATAGAATGTTCTGGGGAGCTGTAACTTCTGAAGTTTTTTCTCTTTTGTATAGATTCTCAAAGCACTGCTAGAAAAGTGTTGTAAATATAGCGAAATTTAATTGCTGTTAGCTTGTTTTGATATCTGATCTGGCGTCGTAGTAGTCAGAATGTAGATTGAGTAAAATAATTAATTTAAATGGCTAAGTTCTGGAAGCGAATAGCGCATGATTGTACCTTTAACGCGGAAAAGGTAATTTCTTGTAAGGACAACCTGTGAGAAAAGAATGTTTGTGCTCTCTGTAGTTACTGAGTAATTGAAAAAAGTGTACAGGCATCGAACTTGGATAACGCGCCTCCACTCGTCTATCTACGAGTGGAAAAATCTTGAATGTTTGACACATTTTTAGCTGCCTGCACAGGACTGACCGAAATCCACTCCCAGCTCATATATAAAAGTTCGAACTGCACACAGTCACAGCAACATTAACTTACGTCCAAGAAATGTTAAATTATAAAAAAAGCAACAAAAATAGATTTGGTGCTTTGGGAGGTTGTAGCTGAGAGCTTTTTTTTAAAAATGGCATGGGGGTGCGGTTATGGAAAGGAAGGTCTGCTATTGTGTTTCTGGAAAATTCGCTTATGAGACAAGAAGTAATTTGCTCATGTAGGTATATTTACGCAAGGTATTACTGACGCGGACACTGATGGTGCTCTCGGTAACTGGCAATCGAACTGAGATTGCCAAAATTCAATAGACTATGTAAAACTCAGAGAGAAACGCCAAGAGAAAAGTTTTACGAAACAACATCACAATAAATTTTCAATCTAGCATACAAAGCAGTTATGAAGGCGATGTGTAATGGAAAAGCAAAGTTTCCATTCACGTACTCACCGACCGCGCCAAAGCGTTCCGAAGTAAAATTTACACAGTAACCTCAAAAATATCATCTGCAAACGGGCTCCATTTGAAAGATGCTAATTAGTTGTAATATGTATTTCCTCAAGCAGCCACCTCTCGTAAACCCATTCACAGAACGACAGAATTCGGTCAACCACCCCTTCTAGTGTGTCTATCGATGTTTCGAACACCAAACGCTTCATCTCTCGGCCACATTAAGAGTAATGTCAGGGGAAACCAATGGTCACAGTAGTGGTGGTCCCCTGCAAAATCCAACAACAATGTCCAAATGCTCTCTGACGTCCAGGGTGTCGTCGGTCTGGAACCGTAATCCTTGCCTGACTGCACAGACACTCCAGAGGGTCTGGTTTGCTAGTCTAAAGCTTCAGCCAATATTAGTGAAGCACCTGATTGTTTTGAGTGTGTTAGACAAACATTAGTGCGCAGACACCAGCTGTGCATTAATGTAAACAGACGACATTTTCAGCAACATCTTTGAAACAACGTTCATCACACGGCAGTTTGAATACCGTCTCTGAATGTCAGTAGTGTGAAAACAGTCAGCGAACACACGTGGCGAAACGGTGCACCTAGTTCCGTTACGTAAAGAAATGTCTCCCCTAAACACTCTCTCATTTTCTTAAGATTTCTCTGTTGACTTATGTGTTTTGGTTCTGCCAACAGATTACTGGGAAACTTGCCTAACACGTACGTGTTATCCAAGAACCTTGCTGAGAAACTTGTAGCCGATTACGCCTCCAGACTACCAATTATTATTTCGAGACCGTCCATTGGTAAGTATACGCTCGCATTGCTAGGCCTGTTTAATATACAGCATATTAAAAAAGATATGCATCAATCATTCGCAGAAGTGTATCCGTGCAGAACAATCAGCCACTGACAGTGCTTCCACATTCTATTCACGGTGCGTGTACATCAGGGTCTCGCATAGCACTCTCCAGTCATGTGGTGGACATTACTTGCTGCAGCCATTTGTCTTACGCTGACGCCAGGGTTGTCCTGAAAATAAGAAGAAGTTCCTCCTCAGCTGAGGTACCCTCACCCTTTTAACCCTTTCCCAGTCACCAGTAGTGGGTTCAAAGGTCCCATCTTCCTTAAGGCGACGATGAGTTGCTTCAAACAGCTTTCTATAGGGCCACCGTCGTTATGGAACTCTCTGCACATGCCAATGTTGAGCGCCACATATTTTACCATCCGTTAATCTGTACAGCGAATGAATATCTGGCAGCTCTGTGTGTAAGTACACTTCCATTGCAGTGTACGGGAAGCTACGTTGGTGGATGATATGGGCTTGATGCTGGTAGAGCGTGTCAAAATGAACAATGACGTGAATCACTTGTCAACATTACCTTCGTTCCTACGGAACCACAAATACTGACGCTGAACCTAAGAATTACAACTGACTGTACATTCTAACCAGTCGTAGATAAGACGATATTTTGAACACTTCATGTAAGAAAACATTTCACGTATGGGCTAGTACTTCCTGTTTCTGTGTCTTTCCCATGATTAATGTGATTATGAAAAGAAGTATAAAATGAGTACTGACATGGAAATAAACTGTTTAAGGGCAGATGTCCATATAAAATATTGTATTTCTTCATTTTTGAGGAATGTTGCCTGGAAGTTTGGCCATTCCTTTTCGTTACACCCTGTCTTTGCATTCTGCGCATGACGTGCACCCAACTTTGCGTTTTAATCTACACGCTGCTCATTCCTTTATCAAGTGTGGAAGAAAATGTAGCTAACTGACACAGCAACAGCCTCGACTGCAAAAGTGAATTCTCACTCCCCCTCTTGTAATGACACATCCCAAGTCATATTTCCGTAGAGGGTTACATATGCGAAGCGCTTCACAGAAAATTCATCTCAGCATAGATTATCAAAGGAGGGATTCTGCAAAAAGTTTCTGTAAAGCTGTTCTTACAACGAACTGATTGAAAATCAATGCGTTGTTTGTCACTATGTGCCTTCTGGCGAGTGTGTGAAAATCATAACATCTGAAATATAGGACAGTTTAGTGGGGTTCTGTGCTGGGGATGAATCAGACCGCCAAACGAAATATTTGTATTTTCTGTTTAGTGTTTACACAGTTCGGTACCCACCAGGTTAAACAATAGAGAGAAAGTGTAACTGCAAAGGTGAACGCCATTACTAACTAACGCGGCACATGTGAAAGTGGAAATATCACGATTATAGCAGTGAAATTAGATACCGTGAAATGGAATGAATAGAAATAATAGGGTGAATAGAAACGAACTTCCAAAGAAGTTGTATGCTATTGTATGGGACAACAGATGGGAATATCATTCAAAGACTTGTTTGTCTAAGTTGATAGTGAACCAATCTTACATGGAAATTACGAACTTCAAACACAGTGTGCTGATGTTTACTCTAGTGCAAACATCGGATGTGGTGCTGACTCTGCTTACTTCGAATTTTATCTAAAAAATGCAGTCAAAATCGTGTTGTTTTAATTGATTTCTTTATTTAACCTGATCTGATTAGACTCATCAGACCCTCTCTTACGTCGGATCAGGGTTTCACAGATACTGTACTTTTTTTTACATCATGGTTACCTAATAAACAGCAACTTTAATGTGAAAAATGTCATTAAAACGATTTGGGTGTCTATAGTGACAATATGAGTAAATGATACCGACTGCGAATTACTAAAGTTAACACTGAGAGTAATTGTACTACTGCTGCTGCTGCCACTAATAGTGGCCATTGGAATAATAATAAGACAATAAGATGCAACAGAAAGAAAGATTTTCGAGAGGAAAGTGTTAAAAATGGAAGGATTCCAAGGCAGGAGGGAGAAGAAGACAGGATCAAAATGGTTCGAGGAAAGAAAAAGGATACATAGTGAAAAGATGGAAGAATACAGGAGGAAGAAGAAAGAAAAACAAAGAAGGAAGAATTGAAATTGGTGCATGGTCCTTAGATGATCCAAACGAAGAAATAAAGAAGAATGACAATAATAACAATAATGATAGTGGCAGATAAAAAATAATTTTTAAGTGTATAAAATAGAATTTTTCTGATATAGTGATTTCTGAGGAAAGGAAATTCAAAGAGACAGCACTAGCTAAGGAAACTAGGAAAGGACCAAGATCTGGTCGGAGAGAAGGAAGTACAAGGGTAACGAGTTCGTACAGAGAGAGTGGTAATCCTTATTGTTGCTACAGTAGATATGTCAATAAATGTCCTCTGAAGCTGAAGATGTTATTCAGTTCTCTAACATCATGCTGGTGGTTGTTTCAGAGTCGCGTTTCTGCAACTGCTAAGGACTTCGAGAAATTGGCTGAACGATGGAGTGGAACAAAAAGTTTTTGTTCTCATGGGAACAGGTGTTTACGCCATATTGTTCAGACAAGAGGTGTAAGGGCGACGAGAGAGATGGCGAACGGTGTTTGTTGATAGGACAATAGGCAAGACAGAGGATATGGAAATTCTTGCACTACTCTGAACGCAGCCAGGATAATTAACTGTGCATATGATTGTGAAACATGATCAAGGTGTCGAACATCGCCGGCCGCGGTGGTCTAGCGGTTCTAGGCGCTCAGTCCGGAACCGTGCGACTGCTACGGTCGCAGGTTCGAATCCTGCCTCGGGCATGGATGTGTGTGATGTCCTTAGGTTAGTTAGGTTTAAGTAGTTCTAAGTTCTAGGGGACTGATGACCATAGATGTTAAGTCCCATACTGGTCAGAGCCATTTGAACCATTTTTTGTCGAACATCACAGATGTGACGAACACAGGCAACCACAACCAGTTCCAGGCGCAGTGAGCTTTCCTAAGAAAGGCCTAGCGTGATAACATCGCTGTAATCAATAACTGGAAGTATCAGGATAACATCGCTATTATCAGTAAGTGGAAGTGTATGTGTCTGTACAAGTTTATGTTTCAGGTGAAGATGGAAAAGCTTTTTATGTTTTTGTAGGGCATAATGAGATGATGATGCCTTCTTGCACATTAAATTGTCAGTCCACTTTATATTTCCGTCTTTTATAGCTCATAGACTTTGCTGTAGGAGGGATGTTGATATAAATCTCATTTAGGGTTAACTATGCCGGAGATACCCGATAATTCGAGCTAATGTGCCTGCAATGACCAACCATTACCGCTTGGGTTTTGGAAGATTTGAACTTTCACCCTATCTGCTGCACCCCTTTCGACCTTTTGACAGAGGACACACATCGGTATTGAGATTCTAGATAGCTGTCTTGATGTTTATTAGTTTTACACTTGGATACAACTGGAGGTCATCATCTTACATGTGGTATTTGTAGTAGGACAAAAATGATGACACGTCGTTCACATAGTATGGGAACAGTATAGGACCCAGTACCGAACCCTGGGGGGACGCTGATACCACCTGCCTGCATTACGACTTTGTGGTGCTGCAAATGAAGCAATACTGGCGAGACGTCAGGTACGAGCGATGGCATTGCAGTGCACTTGGCGAGAAATTTAGGCTGCTAAATTTGGCAAGTAAAATGTCGAATTCGACAGTGTGAATGGCTTTGCTGAAGTCAAAGAAGCACATGATAATCGCATCTTGTGCAACCATGGCAAGCTTCAGATTATCTGTTACCTTTAGTAAGGCAGAAGTTGTGCTGCGATGTTTTTCCGTAACTTGATTATTATTAGTCTGGTAGGTTGTTTGTCGTTAGGTAGTTCGTTACCTCGTCGTGGGCTATACATTCAAAGGCTTTGGACAATGTAGGATGAATACAAATACGTTGGTAATCAGAGGGTGGCGTGACAACGTCCTTTTACGTAGTGGCTTAACTAGTTTCTATTTCTGGACCTCCAGGTAAACACTTGTGGTTAAGTATATGGAAAGCAAATTTGCAATTGCCTTTCGTTAACCAAAAGTCCAGTTTTAATGTATACTTTAATTCGACTTTCGCTTCAGCTGTCTGAAAACATGTGGCTATTTTGCGAAATTTGTAGGGTGAACAGAACCATTAACCAACAGTATCTGCTCAGAAGAAGGCTAAGAATTTGACGGAAATGAAGAACGGCATGGCACTTTTCTCAAACCAGGAGACAACGCTGGGATTCAAATATATCGAAAAAGTGAGCAGTCGTTTAGACTGTACGCATGTAAATTTTGTTATGTAGAAGGAAACGTTTTTGTTATGCTCTTTTCGAAGGATTCAAGGCGAATTAAACAGGTCTATTTTAACAGATGAAGAGTCATTTTTTAGTCAGTAAATATCGTGAGATGACTGACATCACCTACGTACCAAACACTAGGAGACACTACTTTCAAAGATGATCTACAGTGGTGTGCAACCTCAGTGGAAATAAAATTTACGTGATCACAGTTGTTTAGCTTTATAGTCCTAATAAGCCGAAGCATATCACCGTATGTACTGCATCCAGTTTGTCAGAGTGATGGTTCTCGTACACGTCTGTGACGATGGAAGAACTCCAGCCACAAAATATATAAAAAAAACTCGTTTCCTCTCTGTGTTCTACAGACGAGAAACGCGAACTTCCCAGCCACAAGGGCAGAGTTCAGGTAAAGTCTCAACGTGAGTATAGGCAGAAGGAGTGCTCTCAATCACTGAACACTGCGCACTCAACGACGACTTCCTACCCAGAGGCGAAGTCCAGAATCGTATAAGTTCGTAACAGTACAGTGCCTAACCCTTCTAACTATAAACTCTCCTGAGAACAAAGACAGAAAGTCCGTCTGTAGCAACAAAGCTGATACTGAGCTACCATCAGACACGGGCGCTCAAAACGGAAGACCTCTTTTTCACCACCGCTGGCTTCCCAGCAAAGCTCAGCTGCCCTCCCTCATAACTACAGAAGGCGAATCATATTCTCGAGACCACGGAATATTCTCCCTCTCTACAGATTCTTCCGAACGCTGAACAACCGTATTTTAGTCTTTTGTCGTCCAGCGTGGAAAGTTTGCGAGGAAATACCTACCCCCGTTAATTAGGAATTCACATAATGGTACGCTTCTCAGAGTAAAAATCCTCGGAAAAAACCCAGCCTGCGTGATTTCCAAGGTAATGCTTCCTTGTTCCTCTCTGCTGCCTCCAAGATTTTCAGAGTTTCCGACTATCCTTCAGGCCTAGCTACAATACCAGGCAGCCGCCACTCTATTGTGCTTCAGCGCTCAGGTGCCCCGACCGTCCGGCTAGGGCTACTTCCTCTGTTAAGCAGGACCAACACACCTGTGCGGGCTTTTCCACCCAGGGCCTGAGTTACCCCTACCGTTTCATTTCCACTGCCGTTCCAACCTCCACTAGTATAGGCAATCATTGATTACGTCGTTTTGATAATAAAGACACTCCATCACCTTTCATGCAATATAAGCGTTAACAACTATTTACAAGGTGTACGTCTTCTTTAAATATTCATATATACGAATTACAACCTACCAAATGATATCTAATTCCGGTTCTAAATCACGGCAAAGTATGTAGATGAGTGCTTGTAAGGTGTGAAATTGTAGCCACCTTACAACAATATTTTAAGGTGTAACACTCTCTTTTTGGAAACAAGAATAAGAAAACAATTTGTGCCATATTCTTGGTTTTCTCTGAATAAAACTTCTTTTAAACCAGATAAATTTTATTTCTTAACCGCGCGGGATTAGCCGAGCGGTTTCAGGCGCTGCAGTCATAGACTGTGCGGCTGGTCCAGGCGGAGGTTCGAGTGCTCTCTCGGGCATGGGTGTGTGTGTTTGTCATTTGGATAATTTAGGTTAAGTTGTGTGTAAGCTTAGGGACTGATGACCTTAGCAGTTGAGTCCCATAAGATTTCATACACATTTGAACATTTTGTTTCTTATCCTCCTGGAAACAAAATAGATTTTGACATGTCCCTATTCATCCAAAGGATGAATTAAAAGGAACGATAAAAAGATTAACAGCGCCGTTTCTATTCATCTCTCTCTGAAGGATGAATAGGAACACCAATTTTATAAATTTAGAAATATTAGGGGCTGAGAGAGAGAGAAAAATAATGAGAAGCGCACGTAATTCACTGACAAAAAAGAGATCGCAACACAAAAAATTTAAAAAAAGTAATGAAATTTCGGGAATGCATTTGTCTAGGTAGCATGTCTAAGTGATTATAACCGGTACAATCGTCAGAATGTTTTATGCAAGGATGCAAATGTGCGTGCATTGTGTTGGACGGGTGCCGGATGTCAATTTGTGGGATGGAGTTCCGTGCCTATTGGTCGCTCAGTAAAGGGACGGTTAATGTGGTTATGGATGACGCTCGAGTTGTTGCCCATTAGTGGTCGATTGGAGATGGAGCAGGCCAAGGCAACATCTCGACACTCTGAAGAGCATGCCGGTTGCAACAGCGGTGTTTGGGCGAATTTCATCCCTTTGGAAGACACCTCGTAGAATACTGTTCATAAATGGCAACACAACAGGTCCAATCACCAGATTGACGTACAAATTTGCGATCACAGTGCGTGGGATAACCACCAACTGCTACAGCTGACATACGAAACAGCATCGCAGACCCCAGAGCCATACGCTGAACCCGATGGTCTCCCGACGCGATAGTAGCCCTTTCTTTAGTGCGACCGTACATCCTCGTAGTCACTGCTGCCAGCAGTCATGTACATTTGCTAGATCCCTGCCAATTATTTCTGCAATAGAACAGAAGGAACATCCAACTTCTCGCAGCCCTTTTACACCACCTCGTTCAAACTTAGTGAAATGTTGACAATGGCGTCTTTGTCGCCATAAAGGCGTTCTTGACTAACGTCAACTCCCCGCGTCAAGTCTCAATGATAACTAACGCTTACGACCGTTACAGCTTGTATTTAAACGAACCTGATTTGCATTGCAATAATTCATTAACACAAGTATGTTCGCTTTACACAGTATCAACAGAGAGGTGAGGCTAGCTAGTAGGCTACGAATGCGCCGAGTTACCTCATTATCATACTCTTGGCGTCGGTGCTGTCGCTGCTTAAGTGCTTTGTGTGGTGGAACTGGCTTCGCGTGCTGCAGAGGGTGTGTCTTCTAGCCAGCTGTGGATTGGCGGGGCAGCCACACGCTTTGCTGCCGACTTCTTGATGTTGACTGCCTTGCCTGGTGTCGAAAGTGTACGACACTACAATAAAATCATAAGTTAGATGCATAATTAATTACAGGTTTAGAACTTAGAAAAGCTTTGGAATACTTAAGATCGAATAAAGCAGAAGTGATAGATAACATTCAACCGGAATTTCCAAAATCATTGGGTGAGTGGCAACAAAACAACTACTCATGTTGTTTGTGAGACTGCCGATATACCATCTAGAATGCAACGGGAAAACATCATCCACACATTTTCGAAAATTGCAAGAGCCGACAAATGCGAGAGTTACTGTCCGATCAGTTCAACAGCTCATGCATCCAACTTGCTGACATGAATAATATACAGATGAATCGGAAAGAAAATTGAAGATATGTTAAATGACGGTCAGTTTGTCTTTTGGTAATGTAAAAGACCAAAGAGGCCGTTCTTACGTTGCGGCTGATAACGGAAGCAAGACTAAAGAAAAATCAAGACCAATTTGTAGGATTTGTCAACCTGGAAAAAGCGTTCACCAATGTCAGATGGTATAAGATGTTCGAAATTATGAGAAAAATAGGGGTACGCTATAGGGACAGATGGATAATACACAATATTTACAAGAGCCAAGAGTGGAAGACCAAGAACGGCGGACTCATATTAAAAAGGGTTTCAGACAAGCATGCGTTCTTGCGCCCCCAGCAAATAATTGAGCATGTGGGTTTCAAGCGCTACTCTGAGATGAAGAATTTCTCTCACATGAGAGAATGTAGTGGCGGACACGAAACACATAAACCCACCCGTATTTTATGGCGAATGAATGTAATGTCCCCGCAGAATTATTCTCGACTCCTGCCTATCGATGCCACGCTATTAACCCTTTCTTAGTTAAAATTTGTTACAACTTACGTTTTATGTTACATATACAGGGAGTTACAAAAAGGTACGGCCAAACTTTCAGGAAACATTCCTCTCACACAAAGAAAGAAAATACACTCCTGGAAATTGAAATAAGGACACCGTGAATTGATTGTCCCAGGAAGGGGAAACTTTATTGACACATTCCTGGGGTCAGATACATCACATGATCACACTGACAGAACCACAGGCACATAGACACAGGCAACAGAGCATGCACAATGTCGGCACTAGTACAGTGTATATCCACCTTTCGCAGCAATGCAGGCTGCTATTCTCCCATGGAGACGATCGTAGAGATGCTGGATGTAGTCCTGTGGAACGGCTTGCCATGCCATTTCCACCTGGCGCCTCAGTTGGACCAGCGTTCGTGCTGGACGTGCAGACCGCGTAAGACGACGCTTCATCCAGTGCCAAACATGCTCAATGGGGGACAGATCCGGAGATCTTGCTGGCCAGGGTAGTTGACTTACACCTTCTAGAGCACGTTGGGTGGCACGGGATACATGCGGACGTGCATTGTCCTGTTGGAACAGCAAGTTCCCTTGCCGGTCTAGGAATGGTAGAACGATGGGTTCGATGACGGTTTGGATGTACCGTGCACTATTCAGAGTCCCCTCGACGATCACCAGTGGTGTACGGCCAGTGTAGGAGATCGCTCCCCACACCATGATGCCGGGTGTTGGCCCTGTGTGCTTCGGTCGTATGCAGTCCTGATTGTGGCGCTCACCTGCACGGCGCCAAACACGCATACGACCATCATTGGCACCAAGGCAGAAGCGACTCTCATCGCTGAAGACGACACGTCTCCATTCGTCCCTCCATTCACGCCTGTCGCGACACCACTGGAGGCGGGCTGCACGATGTTGGGGCGTGAGCGGAAGACGGCCTAACGGTGTGCGGGACCGTAGCCCAGCTTCATGGAGACGGTTGCGAATGGTCCTCGCCGATACCCCAGGAGCAACAGTGTCCCTAATTTGCTGGGAAGTGGCGGTGCGGTCCCCTACGGCACTGCGTAGGATCCTACGGTCTTGGCGTGCATCCGTGCGTCGCTGCGGTCCGGTCCCAGGTCGACGGGCACGTGCACCTTCCACCGACCACTGGCGACAACATCGATGTACTGTGGAGACCTCACGCCCCACGTGTTGAGCGATTCGGCGGTACGTCCACCCGGCCTCCCGCATGCCCACTATACGCCCTCGCTCAAAGTCCGTCAACTGCACATACGGTTCACGTCCACGCTGTCGCGGCATGCTACCAGTGTTAAAGACTGCGATGGAGCTCAGTATGCCACGGCAAACTGGCTGACACTGACGGCGGCGGTGCACAAATGCTGCGCAGCTAGCGCCATTCGACGGCCAACACCGCGGTTCCTGGTGTGTCCGCTGTGCCGTGCGTGTGATCATTGCTTGTACAGCCCTCTCGCAGTGTCCGGAGCAAGTATGGTGGGTCTGACACACCGGTGTCAATGTGTTCTTTTTTCCATTTCCAGGAGTGTATGTTATATGGACATGAGTCCGGAAACGCTTACTTTCCATGTTAGAGTTCATTTTATTACTTCTCTGCAAATCACATTAATCATGGAATGGAAACACACAACAACAGAACGTACCAGCGTGACTTCAAACACTTTGTTACAGGAAATGTTCAAAATGTCCTCCGTTAGCGAGGATACATGCATCCACCCTCCGTCGCAAGGAATCCCTGATGCGCTGATGCAGCCCTGGAGAATGGCGTATTGTATCACAGCCGTCCTCAATACGAGCACGAAGAGTCTGTACATTTGGTACCCGGGTTGCGTAGACAAGAGCTTTCAAATGCCCCCATAAATGAAAGTCAAGAGGGTTGAGGTCAGGAGAACGTGGAGGCCATGGAATTGGTCCGCCTCTACCAATCCATCGGTCACCGAATCTGTTGTTGAGAAGCGTACGAACACTTCGACTGAAAAGTGCAGGAGCTCCATCGTGTATGAACCACATGTTGTGTCGTACTTGTAAAGGCACATGTTCTAGCAGCACAGGTAGAGTATCCCGTATGAAATCATGATAACGTGCTCCATTGAGCGTAGGTGGAAGAACATGGGGCCCAATCAAGACATCACTAACAATGCCTGCCCAAACGTTCACAGAAAATCTGTGTTGATGACGTGATTGCACAATTGCGTGGGGATTCTCGTCAGGCCGCACATGTTGATTGTGAAAATTTGCAATTTGATCACGTTAGAATGAAGCCTCATCCGTAAAGAGAACATTTGCACTGAAATGAAGATTGACACATTGTTGGATGAACCATTCGCAGAAGTGTACCCGTGGAGGCCAATCAGCTACTGATAGTGCCTGCACACGCTGTACACGGTACGGAAACAACTGGTTCTCCCGTAGCAATCTCCATACAGTGACGTGGTCTACGTTACCTTGTACAGCAGCAACTTCTCTGACGCTGACATTAGGGTTATCGTCAACTCCACGAAGAATTGCCTCGTCCATTGCAGGTGTCCTCGTCGTTCTAGGTCTTCCCCAGTCGCGAGTCATAGGCTGGAATGTTCCGTGCTCCCTAAGACGCCGATCAATTGCTTCAACGTCTTCCTGTCGGGACACCTTCGTTCTGGAAATCTGTCTCGATACAAACGTATCGCTCCACGGCTATTGCCCCGTGCTAATCCATACATCAAATGGGCATCTGCCAACTCCGCATTTGTAAACATTGCACTGACTGCAAAACCACGTTCGTGAGGAACACTAACCTGTTGATGCTACGTGCAGATGTGTTTGACGCTAGTACTGTAGAGCAATGAGTCCCATGTCAACACAAGCACCGAAGTCAACATTACCTTCCTTCAATTGGGCCAACTGGCGGTGAATCGAGGAAGTACAGTACACACTGACGAAAGTAAAATGAGCTCTAACACGGAAATTAAGCGTTTCTGGACACATGTCCACATAACATCTTTTCTTTATTTGTGTGTGAGGAATGTTTCCTGAAAGTTTGGCCGTACCTTTTTGTAACACCCTGTATTTGGAAAATAAAACTTATCTGCTGTCTTGCGTTATGACCAGTAATAGAATTTCCCTGCCAAAACAAAATTTAAGCCTCCCGATTTTGTAATTCATTGTGGTGGAACACATGTGTCCATATTTTTATTTGGACCTAGGATTTTCGAAGTTAAATTTTTGTTTGCAGAGTGATATTATCAACATGGCAGTATTGTAAAAAGGTACACAAACCAGAACAGAGTTATTCTCGTGACAATTGAAGACATAAAATATTGCACACAAAGTTACAATATAATAATTTAAAGACTGTTTTGACACATCACGTACTAATGTTTTCTAGGTTCTATTTAGTTTTCTGGGTCGTAAATGCCCCGCTAACGTTATGTAGGTCTACAAACCAGCAGAATTACTAAGGCGTGAAGTAATGTTTCAGAATTACGTTTAATACGTGTAAATCTGATTTTAGATGAAACAGACATACTGTGCCAGGTATTAACACACGCCACCCCAGCTGATGGCTCACAGCCTTCTATGAGGGTGTCTCCGCTGTTGCCGTGCGCATCACGGCCTGTTTATGAAGGGTCCTGTGTGGTCATGGCATCCATTCTCGCTGCTGATATCTCCGAGTTAACAAAGATTTTGTGACTGGGCGCTGTCTCTCGAACGCCTGTTTATAAATCATAACAAGGAGACGCGTTCGATAACAACTTACTAGACTCCCAGTTCCTTTATTATTTGTTATATATGTAGGGCCGTCTTAGCGAGACACCATGGTTACTGTCAATGGATTTTCGTTCCTCTTTATTAGAAGTATGTGCAGAAAAGTAAATTGCAATTCGAAATCGCAAGATGGTCGTACGGCACCTATGCTGAGCTTTATGCAGGACGAAAGCTATTTATAGGGCAGTTTATCAGCGGCGGGCGTATTGGGCCGAAGATGCTGCTGCTCGAAGTGCTTTTACTTGCTTTTTTTTTTTATTAAAGACGCGAACTCAGGTGTCTCAAGCACGCTAAGGTAGAGCGCAAGCTTCGAACAGAGCCTCTCGAATTTTCACCGCCAACAAATGGAAACGTATTTCTGTCGAAAAAATACATTTTATAAGTAGGTCAAATTTCAGTGTTCGTCATACATTCATTAACAGGAACGGCGGGACATTCCACAGTTTCTACTACAGTAGCAGCGTTGCCTTAAATATCTGTAGCTTTCAACTGATCATCTCGAATCCTCAGAAACGGAAAAAGTTAACCAATATTAGGGCGCAAGACATCGTTTTTAGAAGGAAAATACAAATCCACAGGACAAACACTGGAACTCTAAAGCAGTTTTCGTGACAGTTTAACAGTAATTTAAAAAACTAACATCTCTTAATTAATGTTCATTCTTTGAAATTTAATTTTCGTTACGTTTCATGTATGGCAACGTTTTATGCTCAGATTGTACGTAGTACATGCGTTTCGGATTAGTGCAGAAACAGCTACAAAACACGGAGTAATCTTTAAAAAGTCGGGTATTCTTTTCCGCTGACATTTGCTTGGCTGTTATGCTTATATTGTTCACGGTGCTATTTCCTGTAATGATACACTCCAGTCATGGACACGAATAGGAAATGCATGCTTCCGATATATTACATTAAATACAAATCGGAACGCGAATTTGTTTTTTGACACAGTTGTACGTCATATTTTCTAAATTTTTCCAACAATTGTCTAAAGTTTAAAACATCGATACGACAATAATTTAACCACAGAAATTTCGACATCAGTTTTTATCCAAATTTGTCACACTTAAATCTATTCCGGCCTTTCAAAAAAATGGTTGAAATGGCTCTGAGCACTATGTGACTCAACTTCTGAGGACATCAGTCCCCTAGAACTTAGAACTACTTAAACCTAACTAACCTAAGGACATCACACACATCTATGCCCGAGGCAGGATTCGAACCTGCGACCGTAGCGGTCGCGCGGTTTCAGACTGTAGCGCCTAGAACACTTCGGCCACCCCGGCCGTCTCCGGCCTTTTCTACGAGATATAGTCATCAGTGAATCTTAAATCCTATAATATATGGTAATGCATGAATATTATACTTACTGCACGCAGCCGCTCTTTTCTTGTACGCTGCCAGTTACCTCTGCTGATTTCCATTAATCACACTCTACTAAATTATAGCATTTATCACTTCAGAAAGAATCCTATTGATGTTTCACTCCCTTCCTGGATTGGAAACCACAGCCAGAAGCACAGAACTGTGGAACTATTTGACAGAAAACTCAAAGAAAATACTCAATACTTCCTGCGTTACACAAGCTATTTAAAACACTCACGCCAGCGGGTACCACCTGTGGCTCACGCTAGATCCGCCCGTTCAACTCATGCTCGGAGCTACCAACAAACCTTCTAGCACTAGTGTATGTTGTATGACCCATCATCCAGGCACTAAGAACTCTTCAACAACAGCGATTTCGGAACAAATGAGATACAGTAAACTTATGAGCCAAAACATTACGACCGCCTGCTTAATAGCTTGTTTGTCCGTCTTTGGAACGAAATACATCGCTGATTCCGCGTATTAGGGATCTGACAGTTTGCTGGTAGGATTGCAGAGGTATGTGGCGTTAGATGTGTATGCACGGCTCATGTAATTTGCGTAAGTAACGGGCCTCTGATTTGCGTACACAGTGATGGCGCCCGATAGCGACCCAGATGGGTTCCACATGACTAAGATCAGTCGAATTCGATTGCCGAGACATCAACGTGAATTCACTATAGTGTTCCTTAAACCACTGTTACAAGCTGCTGGCTCCGTGCCATGGGCAATGACACTGCTGGAAGGTGACACCGCCGTCGGGGAAGACACGAGGCATGAAGGGACGCAGGTGGTTCGCAGCTGTCAGCGTGTCTTAGATCACCACCACAGTTACCATTCAAGAGCAGGAGAAGTCTCCCACAGCATAATACTGGTCCCACCAGCCTGCATCCGTAGCACGCTGCACATTTCGAGCCGCCGTTCACCTCGATGATAGCGTTTGTGGAGACGACAATCGACGTAGTGTAGGAGAAATGTGATTCATCCGAATAGCCGACACGTTTCCATTGATTGACGGTCGAATCCCGATTGTCCCGTGCCTGCTACAGTCGTAATTGATGATGTCGTTGTGTCAACATAAGAACATATAGGGGGACTCTGCTGCGGAGCTCCATGCTCAGCAATGTATAATGAGTGCTGAGCTCCAAGACACTTCTATGTGCGCCAGCATTGTTGTCTTTCGGCAGAGATGCCTCAGATCACCGCCTTGGAACCCGACGTTCTGTGAAGAGTCGTGGATGCCGATCCATTTAGCAAATACTGCTAGTTGCACTGTCCTTGTATCGGTTTGCGTAGATGCTCACGACAGTAGCACGTGACCATTCAACCAGATGCGCTGTTTTCGACATACCTGCCCTTTGCCAAAGTCGCTTATCTAATTGGATTTTTCTATTTGCAGCCCACATCTTCGCTAGAGTGATCGCCCGTCCATGTATGCTCCGCATACATACTTCTACCACTTCACATGCCCACAAGGGCATTAGGTGGCATTCAGTGTTGCGGTGGGCCAGGGTCATAATGTTTTGGCTCATCAGTGTATAAATTGTGATTCATTCTGTGTAACATCATTTTATGTAATCTCACATCGTTTTGAAAGAATGTATGTAAGGTACATTCAAAATAAAATATATGAACAGTGGCCATGGGCGTTTGAATACAACCACCACCCCATGCCAAGGAACAGTAAAAGTAACAGGAAAAGTAAAGTAATGAAGGAAAGGAACACAATTTTCAGTGCTGATGTGTACGTCTGAAAGATCCAGTACGCTGGAGAAAAAAAATCACATTTCGGCCAATCACGAATGGCAGGGGGTGGCAAATGGTGAGGGAAAACAGGGTGATCCTTTTTCTGGTCAGATCTTTACACCTTGTTTATTGTGGGAGCCGTGTAGTGCTGATGGCAGTGTCTTGTGAGCTCATCCCAGCTCTGCACTGGTGTCTTGTGAACACCACCTTGCACTGACTGTGGCACCTTGTGAGAGCCAATTACTTAATGTACTATGAGTGCTGCATAGTGCTGTGGGCTGCACAGCACTGACAGTGGCGTTTTAATGAGCGAGATCTACTGCTAGCCAAGTGTCTTGTGAGCCCCTTCTAGCTCTTGTCATGGTGTCTTGTGAGAGCTGCCTAGCACTGGCCATAGCATCTTGTGAGTGCCTCATCATGGTAGCCATGATGTCTTCTGAGTGCCGCCTAGTGCTAATAACCACAGAGTCTTGTTAACACCTCCTAGCTCTGGTCATAGTGCCTATGAGAGTTTCCTAACCCTGAACATAGTGTCTTCTGAGTGTCTCATAATCATGACCATGATGGCTTCTGAATGCTGCCTAGCGCTACTAGCCACAGTGTCTTGTGAACACCTCCTAGCTCTGCTCATAGTGGAATATGAGAGCTGCCTAACACTGACCACAGTGTCTTGTGAGTCCCTCATCATGGTGGCCGCAACGTCTTGTGACTGCTACCTAGTGCTACTAGCCGCAGTGTCCTGTAAACACCTAGCTCTGGTCATAGTGCCTTATGAGGGATTCCCACCACTGACCACAGTTGTGAGTGCTTCTTCGTGGTGGCCATGATGTCCTCTGAGTGCTGCCTAGTGCTAATAACCACAGTGTCTTGTTAACACCTCCTAGCTCTGGTCATAGTGGAATATGAGAGATGCCCACCACTGACCACAGTGTCTTCTGAGAGCCTCATCATGCTGGCCATGATGTCTTGTGAGTACTGCCCAGTGCCTTGTGGGCACCTCCTATCTCTGGCCATGGTGTCTTGTGACCTTCCAGCACTGACACTAGCATCTTGTGAGCACTGCCTAATGTTGGCCACAGTTTCTTCTGTGTACCTCTTCGCGCTGGCCACTGATATCTTTTAAGTACAGGCTGTTGCTGGCCTTGTTATCTTTTGAGCACTGCGCAGTACTGGCTGTAGTGTGTTGTGAACACGACCTGGGGCTGTCCACAGCCTCTTTTGAGTGCTGCCAACAGCTTCCCACGGTGTCTTATTGACGCTAACTTCTGCTGGCTGCAGTTTATGAGCACCATATTTGCTGACCATCTTAACTTGTGAACACCACCTAGAGCTGGTCACTGTGTCTCGTGAATGCTGCATGGCGCAGGCTGCAGTGATGGCGGCGTCTGTGTGACCTCCGTACTCGTGTCCAGTTCAAAACCTAAGTTCATGTTCGTGCGTGATAAGAGAGTTTTCACTGCTGCAGTTTAGTGAACTGTTGACAATACCAGCTGTGTAACTGAAATGATTGGTTCCGCAGTGATTCCGACGTACAAGGAGCCGATGCCGGGCTGGGTGGACAACACGAACGGCCCCGTCGGAGTGCTGCTGGCCGCCGGCAAGGGCCTGCTGCACAGCGCCCTCGGCGACCCAGACGTCAACGGTGACCTCATCCCAGTCGACTGCACTGCTAACGCCATCATCGCTCTCGTCTGGCATTTCGCCCAAACCAAGTAAGTATTACAACACATTTTTAATTTGCTTTTAGCCTATCTGACATAACATTAACAGCCACTCAGCCATTCACCACATGCTAAAATCATTCTTTCACTCTGCAGCAAAATGTGCACTCTTCACCAAGAGCAGGCATTGTCTGCAGGGCCAGCGACTGTTAAATCTAAGTTTTCTAAAACAGCCACAAGTCGTACTTTGTATATTTTTATTAAGACCAGTTTCGCTCTTCAAATGAGCAGGAGCATCATCAAAATATACTGTTTAAAGTTGTCTGACAGCATTCAAGATTGATTATAGAGTTGGCTGTGTAATTGTACTTGAATTACGTAACCATTATGGTACCTCACCTGAACCTCTAGATACCAGTAATATTTTACTGTATTTCTGTTAACTACTTAACATATTTCTGAGACAACATTCAGATTTGATTTCACTTTTGATACATCGATATGTTTATATTGCAATGATATTATTCTTATGTGTATTCTTTCTTTTGTCAGTATGATCTTTGACGTAACTCTGATTTTTGGGCGCGTAAGCGATTATTAGTTAGTTGTTAACTTGTTAGAGAGTCGGACCTTGAAAAAGTCAAGTCGTAGACGTCATGTTGGAAAGACGAATATTGTCGTCAGCTTATAAAATGTGAACTTTAACAGTGACTGTGAGGAAGATGTTTTCAAGTATGTTTTCTATTGTGAAGTGATGTTTCGTGTGTTACGTGATATTGCAATAAAAGCAATTAAAAGGAAGTGTAACTTAAATTCGGAGTGCTGATTATTTTTTTTCCATCACTATTGTGCTAACTTTGAAAGGTTTAATCTCCAAGAATGGTTTGAGAAGCGCATCTACAAAACTTTTGAATATAGCAGAATAAAACCTATGCCTCTTTGCATCCGAGCTTGGAATCATAATCACCTAGATTTTCAACGATTGAGCCATGATAATACGAGACTAGCGTCGGAAACACAAAAAGATGAGTGCCTAGTTTTTTCATTATTACATGAAATGACTATTAACTGTGCTCTAATGACACCTGCCACATAATATGAGTGATGTTGCCCGAAAATGCAGTATTTAGCAGCGTGAGCAACACCACAATCGTTATTAAAATTTTGACCTTTGTTGTGGTAGGGTTGTTAGAGCTGACAGCTCTAAAGATTAATTTGGCTATATTATAGCACTTAAACTTACATTTAAAGTACAGTAGTAAATGATGACATTGACAGCGCTGTCATTGTCGATGTCATCATTTACTACTGTAGTTTAAACGTACTTTAAACGTAAGTTTATGTACTATAGTACAGTCAAATTAATCTTTCGATCTGTCAGACAACTGTAAAGGCAATCTTTAACGCTGTCAGCCAACTTTAAATTGTATATTTCGATGACGCTCTTGTTCATTTGAAGAGCGAAACCGGTCATAACGGAAAATACAAAGTACGACTTGTGTCTGTTTTCGAAAACTAAGTGCACTGTTCCTGGCAGACTAACACTGTGTGCTGGGTGGAACTCGAACTCAGAATCGTGCCTTTTGTATGATGATGATCATGATGTTTAGTTTGGGGGGCGCTCAACTGCGCGGTCATCAGCGCCCGTACAAAGTCCCAATTTTTACACGGTCCAATTTTTAACTCATCTAGCAACTGTCACGAATGATGATGATGAAATGATGACAACAACACCAACATCCAGCCCCCAGGCAGAGAAAATACCCAACCTGGCCGGGAATCGAACCCAGGACCCCGTGATCCAGTGCCTTATGTAGGCAATGACCTTGCTAACTGAGCTATCCAGTCGTGACTTACAACCAGCCCCCACAACTTTATTTCTGCTAGTTCCTCTCCCCTGCTGTGTATGACTTCGTACACAACTGTAGGTAGATGTGGGCTACAAAGAGGTGCGGCAGCTGTCGTCTTAGGAAAGCTTAAGAGGAGCAGAAATGATCGGCGAACGATTTAACAAACAGAAGATTTACTTATATATCTCCAAGTGTTGTAAATAATATTGGAAGAAATTGAGTGCAGCTATCATAATATCATCAAGGATGGGGCTTGCTGTACTGAAGCGCTATCGATGGTGTTGGAGCTACAAATAGCCGGGGTCTACATAGCATCACATAGTGAAGTGGGTCTGGACATGAGTGGGACTGTGTGGCTGCCACTGGCTGTCCTGTGTTGTGGCAGCAGAGGGCACTCATGGTACAGAGTCTCTGGCTTATCAGTGGTGCTCCATTGGCTCTGCTGGGTCCTGCATCACTGCTACAGACATCTGATGGAAACTTGCAATTCTGCTGCAAACGATGATGCCTGTTGGGTAGTGTCGGTACGTGATACCACATCCCCTGCTTTCTAGTCTTCACACACGTGTGTGATGATAAGGAGGTTACCAGATGGTGGTAGCTGGGCCGAGGAATACATGTTGCCGTCCCTATGAAATTAATTCACATGCAGCGAGAATGATAATCAGACTGTGCACAACAGTGCACGGTACAAATAAGTTCCAAAAAGCCGCACACAAAAATGAGATTTTCTGGATATATCTCAGGCTCTTTTGATCACAGAGACAAAGAGTCCAGTGTTTCAGATAGCCGTTGGCCTAGCGATATTTTACGTAACTATTGGAAGAACGTGCATTCTGTTGCTGTCCTATAGTGCAGGGCCAAATCTTAAATATTACACACTTCCTTCAGCCTGCGGAAACTGAGCAGCTCAGTTGTTTATTTGCATTAGGTGCGGTCTAGCGTGGACTTCAAATGGCTAGGAAACATATTATTTACTTATGAGCAATTCCTGATAAAACCGCAAAAAGACATCACTTTTGGGTACCAAAAGTACCAATTGTGGTTACGGCCATTTCTATAATTCCCATTCAGGACAAACTGTAAGAATTTTTTGTGTATGCTCATAAGATGATGGCCTCAGTTGAAAGTTTTTTTCGATATCATTATCCGTTAGCGAGATGTATACGTCAGATGTTACCATACATATGCATGTAACATATGCAAGTAATATAATGTCCGAGACATAAATGTACAGGGTGTCCATAAGTGAAGTTCCAATTTCAAAACGCTGTAAAAAGAGAACCACTGCTAAGAATGACGTCAAATTTGAATAGCGGATTACTGGCACAGGGGAAACAAATTAACGAAAATTTTACCCATTGATGGCACTGTAAGCGGCAGAAGGTGGAAACCAACAGACGCGCAGTGCGCGGCTGTTCCTCAGTTTGCATCCGAGACGCTGAACATGGCTGTCTCCATCAAGGATCGCGCTGTTAGTAAAGCTAGAATAGTGACTGTGCGCCAGTAGTCCTGCAGAAGTTCCGGACAATTGAGGGTATGAGAAAAGGCATTGGTCCGATGTCTGACAAGTGTCTGTAGAAAATAATTACAAAATTCGAAAAGACAGATTCTTTTCAAGTGCAGTCGCGGGAGGAAAGTAGTTGGTCCGACATCTGTTGAAGATGTGGCCACAGCATGCAGGAAGTGTTGAGCGGCGGTGTGCAAACATGCAAACATGCCTGAACGTTGAACATGCCTGCAAGCACAGCGCATAAAATCCTACAAAAAATCCTACATTGCTATCTGTACAACATCAACCATTTTCAGGTGTTGTTTAGTGCTGATCTACCAACAAGACGATCACTCGAGAATTTCTTACTCGTGTGGAAATGAACAACGAATGACCATGGAACATTCTACGCACAGACGAAGCCCATTTCCATCTCCAAGGACATGTGAATGAGAAGAATTGCAGAATATGGGGGATGAAAAATCCGCACACACACACACACACCAAAAATAATTGTGTGATTTTGGTTGATGGTGTCGTTTATTGTAGGGCCGTATTTTTTCTTGGGGAAAGTCCTGCGGGTCCTGTTGCCTGTACCTTCACTGGTAATGGCTACGAGTGTATTTTGCACACCGACATCGTTTAAACCCTCCAATAGTTTGTATATGTGGGGAGGATCATTGTTATGAAAGATGGCGCTCCTCCGCACATTGCTCTGGCAGTGAAGCGGCTGCTGCAGGGGCATTTCGGATATGCTAGAATTATCAGCCTTCATTTCCCTACAGCCTGGCCGTCCAGGTAACCCGATCTTAACTCGTGTAACTGGCTCTGGGGTTATCGGAAAGATGTGGTGTTCGGTCCTTCAGTTACGAATGTAGCTGAATTGAAGGCAAGCATTGTGCAATGCATTCTTAACGTGACCCCCGAGACACTCTGAACTGTAGTGGAACATGCTTCTTTCCGATTTCAACTTGCCGCAGAAAACAATGAACAGCATACTGAATATATTCAAAAAGATTTCGGGTTTGCAGCCGGTCGTCGTTAGCTTCCATCCACGATATTTCGACTGGACAACTGCCAGCCATCCTCAGGTGAGCCATCGAAGACTCAGTCGAAATATCGTGGATGGAAGATAACGACGACCGGCTGCAAGCCCGAAATCTTTTTGAATATTTAGTTCGCCGGGAAAATTTTAAATTTCACCTACTGAATATGTTCTGCGCTAGCCTTGCGACAGTTAGTAACCGATGTCATATTCCTTTTTATACGGTTTTTGGCAAGAGGACATTTAAAAACCAATGTCATTTTGCTTTTTATCCTGTTTTTGGCCCAAAGACAAAACTGGTGTCATTGTGTTCTTTGTGCGGTATTTGGCGTTAGGAGAGTTAAAAATCCATTTTTCCCATCCGATGTGGTAAGATTTTGCAGTGATGTATGGGCTCACCTAACTACCAGTGCTACAACAACTGACTGCTGAACTTGTGCAGACGTACACATTGAACATTGCAGATTACGTAATGTGAGACTCAAACCACAGTCGTCGTATTACGGCTCATCTGTCATCTGTAACCCCTCACTTACATTGAAACACAAATTGGTAATATTTTCGTTAATTTTTTTTGTTCCATGACGCTCCCCCTGCGTCAATAATATGCTGTTAAAATTTGACGTAATTCTGAGGAGTTGTTCTCTTTGTACAGCGTTCTGAAACAGGAACATTATGGACACCCTGTAGTTTTCATCTAACGCAGTGAACACATGGAAAGTGTTGTGGGGACATCACAAGGTTTCTGAGGTCACCAAACTATGTTTGTAGTCTCTATTTTTAGTGTACCATGGGGTAGCCTAAAAATTTTGTGCATTTTTATGTAAAGTAGTGTTTAGTGAACTTACGTTGCATGGAAAACTGTTTTGTGTTAACTTTATATTTTGTGCACTTATTTGTTGTTTATGTGTGTCAAAGTAAGTAAATGTGTCGAAGTATAGACAGGGTGACAATTATTGAATAAAATGGTCATAACTTCTGAACGGTTTGCATTAGGAATTTCAAACTGCCGCGGGATATGATGAGAATTAGTATACGCATGAATGGTTTGGTTTAGCGACAAAGTCCACTTTCATTTGGATGGGTTCGTCATTAAGCAAAACTGGCGCATTTGGGGGACTGAGAATCCGCATTTCACCGCAGAGAAGTCTCGTCACCCTCAACGGCTGACTGTGTGGTTTGCGATGCCCAGTCACAGAATAATCGGTGAGATATTCCTTGATGGCACGGTGACTATCGGACGTTACGTGAACATTTTGGAAAATGGTTTCATCCTCATTATCCAAAGTGACTCTGATTTCGGCAAGGTGTACTTCGTGCAAGACGGAACTCGACCACATCGGAGTGGGAGAGTGTTTTATGTCCTGGAGGAGCACTTTGGGGACCGCATTCTGGCTCTGGGCTACCCAGATGCCACTGGCATGGACCTCGATTGGCCGCCATATTCTCCGGATCTGAACGGTTTTCGTTAGGAAGTTGAACTGCCGCGGGATATGATGAGAATTAGTATACGCTTGAATGGTTTGGTTTAGCGACAAAGTCCACTTTACCCATAGGCCACTGGCATGGGCCTCGATTGGCCGCCATATTCTCTGGATCTGAACACATGCGACTCCTTTTACGTGGGGCATATTAGAGACAAGGTGTACAGCAATAGCCTCAAAACCATTGCTGAGCTGAAAACAGCAATTCTGGATGTCATCGACAGCATCGATGTTCCGACACTTCAGCGGGTGATGCAGAATTTTGCTATTCGTCTGCACCACATCATCGCCAATGATGGCAGGCATATCGAACGTGTCATAACCTAAATGCGAATATCTGTGGTGACTTTTACATGTTGAATAAAGTGGTGCACACCACTGTTTATATCTAATTTACGTTGTTTTTTCTTTCATGCAGTTCAATAATTGACGCCCTGTAAATAAACTGTCAAACTTAATGCTGACTGATCGTTTTATATAAACAGCACACCAAGATGTACTTTATGAAGGAATAAAACTCAAAGCAAACTCCGTCCAAACAGGCCTCAGAAGGCCCAACGGTACTGACCGACCAACGTGTTATCCTCAACCGTTGGCGTCACTGGATGCGGATATGGAGAGGCATGTGGTCAGCACACCACTCTCCGGGCCATTGTCAATTTCAGTGAATCAACGGCATAAACAGAGTGCAAAGGACGGAGTGTGTGGCAAGGGAAAGTGATGGGATCGCCACATGGAAAAACCTCACTTCTTGCCACAATGGCGTCGATCGAGACAGACAATGAGGTGCTGGTGGCTTTTTAGCTTGGCCATTAAAATTTGTCCGTCGAACAGCTCTCCCACCACTTGGCTCAAAATACCAGCTCAAGTGGGGATGACCTGAAAGAACCAACCCTGACTGTTACCCTGGCCAGGCCAAGGGCAAAATCCTCCTCACATTGGCAAGCGGATGCACCCTGTGTGCTGTAATCTTGGCGCTAGCCTGCAGGGCAACATGGTATACCTACAGCTAATGTTCAAAGTTGGCGACCTTCCTCTCTCATTCAAACTTTTCGAGTATCTGTCATCCCCTTATTCCCAACTTCATTGTTGAAATGTACCACTGATGTCACACTCAATTGGACAAAAAAGTGTACAACAATTTAGTAAGGTGATTAGCTCTTGAGGCAGTTTAATATTTTTATATTTAATGGACTGATTAAATTCCATACTCGAGGGGAGAACCATTTAAATTCATTGTTTCAGACAAAAAGTTTCATTATATGCTACCCATTCATTCCTCCACGTCGCAATAACCTATTAATCAGTATACAGGTTGTAATGGGTATAAATGCAGATATTTTTATATGTGGTACTTTAAAATGTACATACATCACTGTTTTTTTTTCTCTGCATCGAACAGTCTTCCAATAAATATTTCACGTAATTTACTACCTGGCGTTTGCTATACAGTCTTCATTGCACCACTACGTGGGCTACTTCTGTCAGTATAGGCTAACAGTTATGTGTCCATGTACTCACACTTCAACACCTGACATGCTGCCCAGGGGAAAATAAGCATTAATAGCTTGCTCTTGCCACGCGTACTTGGCTGTACCAACCAACCTAAAAAAGTGCTACAATTATTAGCGTGCAAATTAAGTAAATACTGTTTCATGTTGTTCTGTACACCGCTCTCAGTCACCACTAGAAATATAGCTATTACACCTTCATATCTTTTTAAAGAGAGGAGCGCAGCAACAGTCGGGGGGGGGGGGGGAGCAGAGGGAGCGGGGGGGGAGGATGGGAGCGGGGGGGGGGAGGATGGGAGCGGTGGGAGGGGTGAAAGAGAGGGTTTAGCCAGCCGTACCTGGCTAGCTCAGTCAGTAACAGCTGTGACTTCCAACACCAAGGCTCCGGATTTCAGTCCCTGTCTTGCACACAGATTTAATTTCTCAATCTCTCAGGAAGTTTCAGTCAGTATTCAAGAGTGCTTGTATTATACAACTGTAGACTGTCTTTGAAATTCAGAAGGTAAGAGGGATAAAATGTAGGGAGCGATAGATTATCTATAGCTTGTTCAGAAACCAGGTTGCCATTACGAAAGCTGAAAGACGTGGTAGGGAAGCAGTATCTGAAAGAAAAGTAAGATAGTGTTGTTACATAACTCCCTTGTTATTTAGTCTGTACATTAAAGAAAATTCACTAACATTTAGAAGAGGAAATGGAATTAAAGCCAAGGGGAAAAGAACTATAGGGCACAACTTGACGGAAGGCGAGATGATACAAAGACGAGCAGTTCATCACTTATGTCCACAGACGGTACACACCTGTCCTCCAGGAGATCGGTAACTACCAGTACTGCTCGTTACCCATACCACAAAGTGAGCAGCGGAGGCGGCGCATATCAGGTTTAGGGTGATACCAACATGGCTCGTGCACTGAGGTTGCAGGCTGTCAATGAAGGTACGAGCGTATGGAATAAGCTCACATATATGCGGCTGGCTCGAAGACTTCTTAAGCAATAGAACCCAATATGTGGTCCTCGACGGCGAGTGTTCAACACAGACAGGGCTATCGTTAGGAGTGCCACAGGGAAGTGTGGTAGCACCGCTGTTGTTCTCTGTATACATAAATGATTTGGCGGATAGGGTGGGCAGCAATCTGCGGTTGTTTCTGATGCTGCCGTGGAGTGTGGTAAGGTGTCGAAGTTGAGTGACTCTAGGAATATACGAGGGTAAGTCAATTATTATCCGCAATTTTGTTATTTTTTGTTTATTTTGATGGTACTGTCGTTTTACGTTGATGACGCATACTCTGTTTATTTGTTGTTATATCTTTGAAATTTTCAAGCTGCTAGGTTATTTTCGTTATCGCTGCCGTGCTGTAATCATGGCTGCTCCGCAGTCTATTTACACCAAAGAAGAGCAATTTTCAGTGATCCGTTTTTTGTGGTCGGAAGGCGTATCAGGGGCAGAAATTCATCGAAGACTTTTGGTACAGTACGGGAACAGTGTTTTGCCACAACGGAGTGTCTACGAATGGATTTAAAAATTCCGAAATGGTCGCACAAGTATTACGCACGATTAAGCAGCCAGACGACCGTTTACTGCCACAAGTGAGGAAACCATTGAGCGTTCTCGTGAAATGATCTTCTTAGACAGACGATTAACTATTGACGAAGTGGCACATCGTCTGCAAATTAGTCACGGTTCTGCCTACGAAATCATCCACAACAGAGTTGGGTTTCATAAAGTTTGTGCATGATGGGTCCCTAAACAACTCACACAATTGCATAATCAAACGCGCTTGGACATCTGCAAATAACATTTGGATCGCTATGGTAAGACAGGATCGCTTCGTAGACAGGATCAGTACTGGTGACGAAACATGGATCCATCATTACGAGCCGGAGAGTAAACGGCTGTGCAAAAAAAATGTTCAAGACCCAACCGTCCGCAGGAAAACTGATGCTTACGGTTTTTTGGGACGCGCAAGGTCCACTACTGGAACATTATGGGGAAAGGGGCACAACAATAAATAGTGCACGTTACAGTGAGATGCTTATTGCCAGGCTAAAGCCAGCAATTCGAAGCAAACGCCGAGGATTGCTGTCAGAAGGTGTTGTGTTGTTGCACGACAATGCCCGTCCACATACTGCTGTGCACACTGCTGAAACGCTCCAGAAACTCAAATTTGAAGTAGTGTATCATCCTCCATACAGTCCCGATCTTGCCCCTTCTGACTATCACTTGTTTGGTCCACTCAAACAGGCCTTAAGGGGGCCGTCGATTTGCGTCGGACGAAGCAGTGAAAGAAGTGGTCCATTCCTGGCTCACAGCTCAACCTTATTTTATGAGGACATCAGGAAGCTTGTACTCGTACAACGATGGACGAAGTGCGTTGAAACGCATGGAGACTATGTGATGTTCTTGTAAGCTTCCTATTTGATTACAGTAAAATTTTATAACTACTTTGCGGATAATAATTGACTTACCGTCGTACATCACGACCTAGAAAAAATTTCCAGTTGGTGTGAGCTAGCCGTAAATGTGGCAAAATATGAGTTAATGCTGATGAGTAGGAAGATGAAATCAGTAATGTTCGGATACAGTATGTCCTGTTTGACACAGTTAAATCTTACCGTTGGGCATAACGTTGCAAAGCAATATGAAACGGAACGAGCATATGAGAACTGTGACAGGGAAGGCGAATGGTCGACTTCGGCGTATTGGGAGATCTTTAGGTAAGAGTGGTTCCCCTGTAAAAGAGACCGCATGTAGGACGCTGGTGCGACCTGTTCTTGAGTAATGCTCCACAGTTTGGTATCCGTACCAGATCGAATTGAAGGCAGTCATCGAAGCAATTCAGAGGAGGGCTGCTGTATCTGTTACTGGTAGGTTAGAGCAACATGTAAGTGTTACGCAGATGCTTCGGCGGGTGAAATGGGAATCGGTGGAGGGAAGGCGACGTTCTCTTCGAAAAACACTATTGAGAAAATTTAGAGACCGGCATTTGAAGCTGAGTGCCGAACGATTCTATTGCCGCCAACAAATATTGCGCGTAAGGACCACAACGATAAAATACGGTAAATAAAGGCTCATACGGAGGCGTATAGATAGTCGTTTTTCCCTCGCCCTATCTGTGAGTGGAACAGGAAAGGAAATGACAAGTAGCGGTACAGGGTATCCTGTGCCATGCACCGTACGGTCGCTTGCGGAGTATCTACTGTACGAAGACGTAGATGTAGATTCAACAATTCAGTGAAAGAGACTGCCGGCATTACGCTTGTCCACCCACTCCTGGAGTACTGGTGCGTGGTGTGGGATCCTTACCACAAAGGATTAACAGAGTACGTCGAGAAAGGTCAAAGAAGGACAGCACATTTTGTATTATTGAGAAATAGGGAAGAGAGTGTTATGAACATGATACAGTTTTGGGATGGACACAATTAAAGGCGCTTTTCGTTGCAGCGGGAGCTTCTCACGAAGTTTCAATCTCCGACTTTCTCCTCTGAATGCGAAAATATTTTGTTGGCACCGACCTACATAGGGAGAAACAATCATGATAATAAAATAAGGGAAATCAGAGCTCGCACAGAAAAAGATAGGTGTTCGTTTTCGCTGCAGACTGTTCGAGAGTGGAATAGCAATGAACTATTGTGAAAGTCGTTCGATGAACCGCCTGCCAGGCACTTAAGTATGATTTGCAGAGTATCCATGTATATGTAGATGTAGATTTAGGATCCAAAACGCTGAGACAAACACCGTGTTCGTCCACCTGTGGAATGCATTACAGCAGCGATACTACTTAGAATGGATCTGACAAATTCTTGGTGGGCTTCAAGAGTATGCGTCACCAGATGTCTACGCATAAATCAGGCAGTAAGGGGACGGTGGTTTGTGGGCCCAGGGCTGGTGCGTGATAAGGTCCCAAAGGCGCTCCGTAAGATTCAGATGAGGCGCATTTGGTGGGCAAGACATCCAGGCGAGTTCACTCTCATGCCCCTCAGACCACTGCAGCACCAGAAAATGCAGAGGGTTGGAGGTATAAATGCCGATATTGTGATTATTGTTACCTCAATACGCAGCCGCTCCAGTTCAGAAATGTTCAAATGTGTATGAATCCCTAAGGGACCAAACTGCTGAGGTCATCGATCCCAAGACTTACACGCTACTTAAACTAAATTATGCTAAGAACAACATACACACCCATGCCCAAGGGGGACTCGAACCTCAGGCGGGAGGGACCGCGCAATCCGTGACATGGCGCCTCAAACCACGTGGCCACTACGCGCGCCTCTGCTCCAATTTGTTAGCTGTTCATTCTCTGCGTCTAACATTCTGCCCATAAACGCGTCACATAATGTACGAGGGCCGTTCAGAAAGTAACCTCCGGTTGATTTAAAAAAATACACCAAGTTAAATAAAAATATTTTAATATATACATCTTACAACTACATCTTTGCACTATTTTTCTACATAGTCTCCATAGCGATTGAGGCACTTATCGTATCTCTTCACAAGCTTTGAAATTCCTTCTGCATAAAAATCACCCGCTTGTGCCTGGAGCCAGCCTGTGACCGCATCTTTGAGCTCTTCGTCGTCATCAAACCGCTGTGACCCAAGCCATTTCTTCAAATGCATGAAGAGGTGATAATCACTTGGCGCCAGGTCTGGGCTGTAAGGTGGATGGTTGATAACGTCCCACTTGAAGGACTCAAGAAGGGCCGTTGTTCTGCGAGCAGAGTGAGGACGGGCGTTATCGTGCAAAAAAACGATACCGGAAGTCAGCATACCACGGCGTTTGTTCTGTATAGCCCGTCGTAACTTTTTTATTGTTTCACAGTACACGTCTTGATTAATGGTCGTACCACGTTCCATGAATTCAACCAACAACACCCCTTTGGCATCCCAAAACACCGTTGCCATCAGTTTTCTGGCAGAAAAATCTTGCGAGGCTTTTCTTGGTTTGGTAGGCGAATTTGAATGTGCCCACATCTTTGATTGTTCTTTTGTCTCAAGCTTTCACCTACTTAATCCAGGTTTCGTCACCGGTCACGATTCTGTTTAACAATGGTTCTCCTTCGTCCTCATAACGTGACAGAAAGTCTAATGCAAAGGCCATTCTTTGAGTTTTGTGGTGGTCGCTAAGAATTTTGGGCACCCATCGTGCACAGAACTTACGGTAACCCAATCTTGCTGTCACTATCTCGTACAAGAGAGTCCTAGAAATCTGTGGAAAACCAGTAGACAACTCCGACATTGAGAAACGTCGATTTTCACGAACTTTTGCATCAACTGTCTGAACGAGTTCGTCAGTCACCAATGATGGTCTACCACTCCTCTCTTCATCATGAACGTTTTCTCGTCCACTTTTAAATAAACGTACCCATTCACGGACAACTCCTTCACTCATAACTCTTGGTCCGTACACGGCACAAAGCTCACGATGAATAGCTGCTGCAGAATATCCTTTGGCTGTAAAAAACCTTATGACAGCACGCACTTCACATTTGGCGGGGTTTTCTATTGCAGCACACATTTCAAACTGCCACAAAAACTAAACTAGCGCAGGTACGACGTTCACTCGACCTGTTGAGTGCGTGAACGCACAGATGGTGTCGCTACTCCCCCCACAACCCGCACTGTGACCAATTGGAGGTTACTTTCTGAACCGCCCTCGTACTACATGATGTTTCTTGCACAATCGTAACCGCGCCAGTAACTGGATAACACCTATCAGAAAGGACTAATAGTTCTGCGTCAATATGTTCAGCATCTGACCTGCTGCCTGCGGGAAAATGAGCATTAATGGCTTGCTCTTACCACAGGTAGTTGGAGGTACTAACCAGTCTAGTAACATACGAGTGCTATTCGGAAAGTAAGGAACGATCGTTCGCGAAATGGAAACCACAGTTAAAAGCTTTGCTTGGATGTGTTCGGCGGCATCTCCAGTATGACCTTAGATGGCGTCACGGCGCTCTTCTCAAATCTGAACGCAAAGGAAGCACATTAACATGCCTAGAACAGTGTCTAATGCCAAGTATGGATGCCTGCCGGGAGATTTTGCCTGACTACGTGCAACCACACATAACGTAGCTGTCATTAGATTCCTTCAGCACGACAGTTCTCAGCCGCACACCGCCTGGTCATTGAGGACGCACGTACAGCATTTTCGATGGGAAGTGTTACAATGAAACTCTGGCTGTGAAGACAACGTTTTGTCACAGACAATGAATGAGCTGCACTACAGAAAATTGTCGAAAATCACAGAAAGCTGCCTTATATGACGAGGGTAGTGGAAAGTCGGTACAACGCTACGACAGATGTTTAAGTCATGCGGTGACTATGTAGAGAAGTAGCTGGAAGTTGTAGCTAACAGTTGTAGGAAAAACAGTTTTGATTTTCACTGTGGTTTCCATTTCCCCTCGTACTACTCTTAATAACTATAATAATTAGTCTGCAAATGAAGTAAAATTGATATAATGTTGTTCAGTGCATGGTTCTCAACCATTATGTATGTGGCATTAGATGTCTACACACAGGTCACGTAACTCGCGTAAATCACGGGCCGCTGGTTTGCGTACGCGGTGATGGCCCCCGATGGGGGGTTCCATAGGCGAATTTGGTTGCCGAGACATCGACGTGAGTTCGCTACAGCGTTCCTCAAACCACTTTAGCCCGTTACTGGCTCTGAGACGTGAACAGTGATACCGCTGAAATATGACATCGCCGTCGGGGAAGAAGCCAATCATGAAGGGATGCAGGTGGTTCGCAGCTGTCAGCGTGTCTTCGATTACTACCGCAGGTCCCATACAAAGGCAGGAGAATATCCCCCATAGCATAATACTGCTCCCTCCAGCTTGCCCGTCTCGAGCTCATCTTGTGGAAACGTCCATCGACCTAGTGTAGCAAAACTGTAATTCACACAAAAAGCCGATACGTTTCCATTGATAGCAGAATCCCGATGGTCCCGGAACCAGTGCAATCGTAATTGACAATATCGTTTGGTCAACATGTGGTCTCTATCTTCAACAATGTATGATGAAGGATGTGCTCCGAAACATTTGCGCAAGCACCAGCATTGTGCTCTTTCGGCAGAGATGTCACAGATCACCATTTATCTTGCTTTACAGAATAGACAAGCCTTCAAACCCCTTGTTCGGCGAAGAGTAACGGACGTCCAATCATTTAACGAACAGTCGTAGTTTCACTGTCCTACCTCTTCCCGTAGCATATGAACATTCGATCAGCATCACCCTTTGTGAGATACTTATTCACAGGCTCACTGTAATAATAATCTGCTCTTTGTCAAAGTCGCTTAACTCAATGGATTTCCCCATTTGCAGCCAATATCTTCGCCAGGGTGATCCCCCGTCCGTGTCTGATCCGCTTATATGCTTTTGTTACAGCATTACGTGCCAGCAGCGCCAGCTGGCGACATCCAAAGTTGCTGCGGGCAGTTTTGGCTTATCAGTGTATCACTTTCGTAATATGACACTTGAAATTCTGTAAGATGATATGCATGGCATAGTTGGTGCCTATCTACAAGCACGGTGGCGCCCATATTAACCTTCTTGTTGAGTACAGTTTTAACTTGCGGACCTCAGTTGTACTTCCTGATAACAGCTGTAATGAGTCTCGGAACGTGGGTTGAAACCACCGGCCGGCTGTGTCTCTGGAACATACAGAGCACTTTGATGACCTGGGGCTCCTGTCAAGATACCGATTTCAATCCCAGCGTGCCAACTACATTCAGTCCGTCACGAAGTTTCAAATATCATGGCGCTAACTATGCACGAATATACACTGCTCAAAAGAAGTATGAGAACAAGACTCTGAGCGTCATACCTTCACCTGTCACAAATTAATAAACATAATTACATCCTCGATAGCTTACATTAAAAGAACTGATATATTCGATAGGTGTGATCCTCGGTGCTTTTCATTGGACTTTGAGAGTTGCGATAACACGCTTGCCCTCCATGAGCGTTTATCACTGCCTGACACCTACGTGGTATACTCCGTATGCATCCACTGAAGTCACCCTTTGGTATTCGTTCCCATTCTTCAATGAAAGTTCTTCCAGAGTTTGTGGTGAAACGGGATCCGACATACACACGATGAGGCTTAGGTCGGGGCTCACTGCCGGCCATTCCATTAGTTCTATGTCCAGGCTTAGCAAGACATCCCTGTTGACGCCCGCCACATGGGCCCTGGCACAAGGTGGAATTCATGGGCATTACCGTATGCAAAAGCCACCACACAGTTTAACTGGACCTGTTCGATGTGCTGTCTGGCGGTAAAGCGACCATGGCTGCAAATCTGAAGGCTCCCCACGACATCACAGAACCTTAGAAGCCTGTTGATTTTCTGGACAACATTCGGCAAGGATCGCTCACCACGGGTCTCTACATACGAACTCGACCATCAATTGCGTTAGAGGTTATCTGGAATCGTCTGCGAATAGCACATTCCGCTAGCGACGAAGTTTCCAGTTTATATGGGAATAGCAGAAATGAAGGAGAGCTACAGCATGTTGTGGTGTCAAGTGGGGTACTCAGACAGGACGTATGAATCGTACAGCTCTTTCTCGTAACCTGTTCATTATAGTCTGAGCAGACGCAACGGCTCCAGTGGTTTTCTGAGAGCGTCTTTCAGTGCTCTGGTGCTATCGGTACGACAACGCAACTCAGAGATGGCGAGGTATCGATCATCACGTGGGGCTGTAATGCGTCGGTGACCTTCCCAACTCGCCTCGTGTACTGGTCTCCTTGCAGCGTGTCCACAGTTCTATGGATGACACATGGAGAGGCATTGGAATCCGCAGTAACACGACCGAAAGACCATCCTTTTTGGATCAAACAGATCGTCCCTGCGTCTTACACTGTATTTTGATGTCACATTGCATGAACTTGGTTGAATACAAGGTCCACAAATGACAACTGCCATTTGTGTACGTCACTATAAAACTTTCGAACTCCGGTACTCATTTCCTTCTGAGGGATGATCTGACTCTGTAATGCGTAACACAGGCAATAGTCGGCGAATGATTTCAATTGTGGCCTACATTAAAAGTGAAGATCTCAAGTCTTGCAGTAAGACCACAGGCTCAGAATGGATTTAACATACAAGACGTCGATACGCGTACTCCCCTAATTCTTTTGAAAAGTGTTCCTACTTTGCTCTGAATTGAATTTTTTTTCCCACAGACCACAGAGCCCCTACGTCTGCAATGTGGCCAGCGGGGAGAGGCATCGCGTCACCTGGGGCCAAGTCCTGGAGGATTACAGGAATACACTGAACGAAGTTCCAGTGGAGCCAGGCGTCTGGTACCCTGCAGGGCACTTCACCAAGAGCGCTGTGCTGCACAAGCTGATCCACATTTTCTTAGAGCTATTACCTGCCTACTTGCTTGACTTCTTAATCATGCTTTCTGGGAGGAGACCTTTGTACGTATGGACATTTATTTATAGATCTTTTCTTTGTGTATTTAACCAAGACTTTACACATATAGTATTTTTACCTAATAATTATATAGAAGAAATAACTGCTCTTTAATATGATGAATAGTATTATAATAGTATTAATAGAATTACATGCGAATTGAATATGTCCAATAACAGAGTGGATAACAGTATTGCTTAAGAACTAATAACATTAATACAACCAGTACTACTGCAACTGCAACTGCTAATAGCAATAATGAGAAGTAGACAGTGAATACAAGCCAACTGGACAAGTCATGAAGTGCCATCAACCAGAATTCTACATAAACCTAGGCATTTCGCAGTTGGACAGTTTCAAGCTTGGATACGTAAAGTGTCTGGTCAGCAAAGTCTACACCCAGAGGGACGAAAAAAATTTACAAAGAAAACTGGATGGCTGCAGTGTCATCAAGGCAGTCAACACCTAGGCCATACCTGTCGTCAGATACACTGCACGGCGTTGTGAACTGGCCACAGCCAGAGCCGCATAATCTGGACGGAAAACAACAGAAAAGGTGCCAATTCACCACATATTCCACCCTCGCTGTGACATCGACAGGCTGTCCTTGCCCACAAAAGGAGGCTATAGAGGACTCTTGATAGTGAGGCAGACAGTGGAACACCAAAAGAATGCATTCACAGCTATGTAACTGAAGGCCGAGAATCGGCTAAGATGTAAGTCAAAAACAGAAAGCTTCTTGAATTGGACTAACCCACCTCCTGTGCCCTTAGGTAACTTGTTACGGTACGTACGTAGATGCCCAAGAAGACTGCAAACTATCATTTGTTGCGGAAGAATTTTTTATTAACCCAAAATTATGGCCCTACAGACTTTATGGGATGGCAGACACTGTAATTTAATTTTCTAATCAGGTGAGATACGTATATAATAAAGGTGAAAGTTACCGTAAGTTCTATTGTCTATTATAAATCCTAACACAAAACAAATGCAGTAGTTGCACTGAAGTATAACACGAACAAGTTTAATAACATCCTGTTCACTTAAAAACTATTACAAGAACATGAAACAGTTGCAAGCAACTAACGATGGCTGAGATTCAAGACAAGGAACCGATAGGTAGGTTACTACATGAGTAGCACACTGATGTGTTCCGCGATCTAACGACAGTGATTGCCAAAAATCTGAGTTCGTAATGTTATTCATGCCAGAAGGGCGTCTTCCTCCTGCTCATTAACACTCTAACGTACATTGAGACCTATACACGCCGAGATCGATTGCGGCTCTTACCATTTTTCTTAACAGCGTCGTTTTGTTGTCCGCCAGAGCTGCAGTCGACGGCCGCTGTGTCAGGAGACGGCTATGAATTCCGAAAAGCTTCCTACCGCAAACCTTGCATCGTGCTCCAGTTGGAGCTACAAAGAGAAACGACTGCTTCTCACTCTGAATCCTGATAGCAGAACTCTAAGTAATTCTCTCACTAGCAGCGGACGAAGTGTCGCCTTAGCGCCTCCTGTCTTTCCCCGTAACATTCGTTTCTTCTTTGAGAGCCAGTCCTAGTCTCTCACGAGCAGTCATCCAATGACAAGTGCCATTGTCCTGGAGCGTCTTTCCACTTCTCAATAATTTTCCAAAACTGCTACGTCAGACCTGGTTGACCAATGAAATTTCCGCATTTTAGCGCCCAGAGGCCTACAGCTAAAGAAAGGAAGTTTTGGCTCTGACCTGTCGGCGCCTGAAAGGAGCGGCTGAGCATGTAGCTTCCTAAGATTTCTATCTGCCTAATACACTGAAGCGCCAGAGAAACGTATAGGCGTGCGTATTCAAATACAGAGATATGTAAACTGCCAGAATGTGGCGCTCCGGTTGGCAACGCCTATGCCAGACAACAAGTGTCCGGAGCACTTGTTAGATCCATTACTGCGGCTACAATGGCACGTTATCGAGGCTTAAGTGGGTTTGAACGTGATATTATAGTCGGCGTACAAGCGAAGGGAGACGGATTTTCCGACGTGGTGATGAAGTGGGGATTTTCCCGTACGACCGTTTCACGAGTGTACCGCGAATATCAGGAACCCGGTGAAACATCAAATCTGCGACATCGCTGCGGCCGGATAAAGATCCTGCAATAACGTTACTAACGACGACTGAAGAGAATCGTTCAGCGCGATAAAAGTGCAACCGTTCCGCAAATTGCTGCAGATTTCAATGCTGCACCGTCAACAAGTGTCAGCCTGTGAAACATTCATCGATATGGCCTTTTGGAGCTGAAGGCCCTCTCGTGTACCCTTGACGAATGCACGACATAAAGCTTTATGCTTCGCCTGGGTATGTCAGCATCGATATTGGACTGTAGATGACTGAAAACATGTTGCCTGGTCGGATGAGTCTCGTTTCAAATTGTATCGAGCCGATGGACGTGTACAGGTATGGAGAAAACCTCATGAATCCACGGACCCTGCATGTCAGCAGGGGACTGTTCAAGCTGGTGGAGACTCTTTAATGATGTGTGGCGTCTGCAGCTGGAGTGATATGGAACTCCTGATACGTCTAGATACGATTCTGACAGGTGACACGTACGTAACACCCTCTCTGATCACATGCATCCATTGATGTCCGTTGTGCATTTCGACGGACTTTGGCAATTCCAGCAGGACAATGCGACATCCCATACATCCAGAATTGCTACAGAGTGGCTCCACGAATATTGCTCTTCTATCGGCAGACAGGTGCCGTCTTCTTTGCATTCTCCGCCTAAGTCTCATTGTTTCCGCCTTCCGGGAACTTTATTGTACGTTACAACGTTCTCACAGCAGAAAAACGCTTTAGGAAAGTGGAAGCTGCGGTAATTTCGTGAAAGATTCTAAGACTCCTCTGCGGCCTTCCGGACGACCGCGGTGTTACCTGCTGTCCACATTACGTCGACTCGCCACGCCAGTCCTCCCGTCCTGACCAGTACACAGAATAGCAGTAGCCGAACGATGTCCTACCTGGCGTCGGCGTTAACTTTTACAATCTGGGATAAGTTAATGGTGCACTTTGACCGACTTTTATCTGCTGTCTGTCTGTGAAGCTGCCAGCTCAGCCTAATATAATTCTCAAGAATACGCCAACAGGTACATCATGTATTGGCAATCTCTATCGGACAATCTTTAATAAAAATAAAGGAATTCGCTATATACGGATAATGTGAAAGTCGACGAAACCGTCATTTTCACAGTCAGTTTCACCGTCTTTCAAAAGTACAGAAAACAAGGAATCAAAAAAGGAAAGCTGTACTCCAATTTCTGAATGACATCTTGCGTAATGAGGCAGAGGCAAAACAGAGATAGGCAAACTTTTAAAGATCGAAAAAAAATATGTATAACGAAAAATATTTTGAATTTTGCTGAGCAACGAAACCCTAGGAAGGAAACTTGAAGGACTGAATTTTGCAGCACAGGGAAAAGCCGTCAGAACTAACTCCACCAAAGCAAGAAACGAGAAATCGGCAGAAGACCCAAATTACGAACTGTGCGAAGAAACTGAAAAAACAATCGGCCACATCTTGAACTTTTGCAAACTGATTGCACACTGATTGCAAGCAGAACAATAATACTGGTCCACAAATTATCAAAATGGTTCATATGGCTCTGAGCACTATGGGACTTAACACATGATGTCATCAGTCCCCTAGAACTTAGAACTACTTAAACCTAACTAACCTAAAGACATCACACACATCCATGCCCGAGTCAGGATTAGAACCTCTGAAGCGCCTAGAACCGCTCGGCCACAACGGCAGGCTCACAAATCATCCATTGAAATTTGTGCCACAATTACCATCTGCCAGTGACAAGAAACTGGTGGCAACACAAACCACAAAAAACTGTCGAAAACGAATGTGCCAAATTACCGTGGGACGTACAACTACAGACACATCGAATTCTGGAACACAATACACCAGACAACACGACTATGGAGAAAAAAGGTGTGATAACTGACATCGCCGTATCCGGTGATAGCAGAAACGGTGAGAAACATCTGCAAATACGAGAAATTGAAAATCGAACTACAGCGACTTACACGTATACGTCTGCCGATTTCAAAAAGTAGCTTAACTGAAATTTGCACATCACACAGTTCTAGACGCTTAGGAATTATCAGGCCAGTGATAAAATACGATGTCCAGCACGGTGATCTCGTTTGCAGAGTTTACTATTAAAAATAATAACAGGAAGAATAATCATAATAATAGCAATAATAATGGTGGTGATAGCAAGTGCAATGTATTCTGAAGGAGAGAGATTCAGAAAGGGTGTTAATAGTTGTGGGCTTTGGGAAATGAAGATCTATAAGAATGAAATTTTCACTCTGTAGCGGAGTGTGCGCTGATATGAAACTTCCTGGCAGATTAAAGCTGTGTGCCGGACCGAGAGCACTTGCTCGGGAAAGACCAAGATCCTGAGTTCGAGTCTCGGTCCGGCACACACTTTTAATTTGCCAGGAAGTTTCATATCAGGGCACACTCCGCTGCAGAGTGAAAATTACATTCTGGAAGCATCGCCCAGGCTGTGTTACTTCTGCAAGGTCTGAAGGAGAGCTTCTGTGAAGTTTGGAAGGTAGGAGACAAGGGACTGCCGGAATTGAAGCTGTGAGGACCGGTCGTGGGTCGCGCTTGGGTGGCTAAGATGGTAGAGAAATAGCCCGAGAGAGGCAAAGATCCCGAGTTCGAGTTTCAGTCCGGCACACATTTTTAATCTGCTAAGACGCTTCAATAGATATCTGGTTGGAAATAAGGTTACTTATTGTGACAGAGTAACGGGTGTGTACAGGAACGAGGTCAGTCGTTATTGTTGTTTTAATAGATACAGAGTCAACTGTCTTTCGAAGCTGGATATGTTACGCAGTTCTCTGGTAGAGTAAGGGAGGTCATTCCACAGCTAGGTTTCTCCTACTGAAAAGGACTTGGAGAATGAGGCTGGATGATATAGTGGGACAGAAAGCATTTTGCTCCAACGAGAGCGTGTGTTCGTGCTGTGTTGTTCAGACAATAGTATTAAGGTTGAGGATAGATATGAGGACCATATATGCTGATAAGATGGTAGAATAGACAAGATGTGTGTGAATGTTTACGTTTGTTTGCACGTATCCAAGATAGCTATGCGTAAGATGGTGAAATATGTTCAAAAAGTGGAAGTTCACAGCAAAACAAGTTCCAAGAGTCGCGATTTCTGCAGTATATTCTAATTGTAATCTCTGTTTGACACAATCCATGGTAGGGGTGATATAGTAGTCCTATGGCAAAATGGCTCTGAGCACTATGGTTCAAATGGCTCTGAGCACTATGGGACTCAACTGCTGTGGTCATTAGTCCCCTAGAACTTAGAACTACTTAAACCTAACTAACCTAAGGACATCACACACATCCATGCCCGAGGCAGGATTCGAACCTGCGACCGGAGCAGTCGCACGGTTCCGGACTGCGCGCCTAGAACCGCGAGACCACCGCGGCCGGCAGTCCTATGGCAATGGGGCCATTAGAATGCACCTACTCTTCTAGACCACATCATAACAGAGTATGGTGTAAGTATCTAAATCCACAGTCTGATTAAAATTCTGTAAGCAGTGGAAAAATATGGATTGTATGCTTGTAACTTCACTTAGATTCATTAATGAATGTTTCACTGCACAAAGTAAGACACTGTTCAGTACATCTGCACGTAAAAAAATGTACTGTTTTAAGTGTGCTCCAAAGAACTTTAGTTAAAGTTCTTTTGACATCATCAACACATCACAGACGTTCATTACCCGTTCTAACAGTCGTATTACTTACCATTACTTAGCATTTACGAGCAGGGTGTCTAGCCTGGATTCTACAGGGGAGTCAACGAAAGAAGATCCTTGACAAGTGGCAGCGCTGTTGCCAGAACTCACCTGAAAACCGCAAATGCTGCAGGCGAAAACAACAGTCCTGTACAGAGCTGCGACTACGCTGAGGCTTGACCATAGGGGCACGTACAAAATTTGCGTTATGCGATGGTTCAGGTAGACGCGGTAAGCAGCCGCACCAAGTGTACTGCTTCTGTCACATACCTTCTCTTTCCCAGCCTACGAGTCCGACATCTGCAATGAGGGATCGGCACCCTACCCCACGACGTCTGGTATAGGAGCCTGCACCACAAAATAATCCACAGCACAAAAATTTAAAATAAAAAAAATGTTTTCGTTTTAAAAGAAAATTTTAGTACGGGACTTCTTGTACACTGATCAGCCAGAACATTATGAACACCGATGAACCGTGGATTTACTTCCAAAATCTTTTCTTAAAGAATTTACTTTATTTACTAGTGATTTATCAAGAACATAAACACATTTACTCACACTATGTGATCGTGGAACTGTTGCCAGTGGGTAACTGATGAAAACAAATTTCTTTCAACAAACGGAAATTTTATTCCTAAAAACCCTTTCTTTAAAAAAAAAATTAAAAAAAACAGATTTAAAAATTACAATCAGAAAGCACCCACTAAATATCAGGCTACAATTTATTAAGAGGCAGAAATAACATTTTTTTTTATTTTTTATTTTTTGGCTGAATGAGCTTTCGGGCTGAGAAGCTTGCCGCTCCCTTTTAACAGGGCCGTTGTCACGACCGCTCACAACAACCTCTGAAAGACTACACTGGTGCAAATCTGCAACACACCAGATTACTTTAAACTAAAAATTTTAACTCACACGAACACATGAACTATACACCCCATACGAGGGATGGAAATTGTACAAAACACTCAAATTTTAAATAAAAATTACTTGCCACCGAAAGTGCAACTTGTTTTTTGTTTTTAAAAGAAAACTCTTACGGTGGAAGGGTGGCAACTTTACATACTAAAATGACCATTTAAATAAAAGCCCATGAAATTCAGTCTTACATAAAATGTACAAACATGCTCTACATTACACATATACCGCCTCTCAAAGATGATAGGCAAGATACAAACATATTTCAGGAATTCGGCCTTCACACCTTAAGCAATAAATTCGTTAACACCGGATAAACATGACAGAGGCAGATATTGACGTACGGCAGACCGACAGACAGACACTAACTGCCTAATAAATGCGGACGACAGACAGACGAGCAAGCTGGGGACGAGAGACTGACGATGAAAATCAGTAGAATTTAACAAGTAAATGAAACAACATATCACGAATGACTTAACTTCTAACAAACTGCGATGTCTGGCGAAGACCTGGCGCAGCACCCCCAAAACGCTCTCCCGAACCGTCCGCTGCCAGCCGCTTCAACGGACGCAGGAAGGCGCGCCGATCTCCCGTCTCACGGCGTCACAGCTCGTAACGGCCAGACCGACGTCGTGGGTTGACTGTTGTTGCTCTCGTGTCGACCGCGAAGCCACTACCCGTCGCTATACGACGCGGCCCACTGGACTCACGTGGCGACCTCACATGCGCCGACGCTCAAGGCGGACGAGTCATCTGGTGTCTCAGTGCGCTACCGACCAACCGATCGATCCAACCGCCAATGACCGTTGCCTGAGCAACTCGAGCAGACTGGCGGCCTAACACATACTAGCACTCCCGACGACAGACAGACACTGACTGCCCCACACTGACCCGGCTGACCAACTGACCAGACTCGCCGAAACTGACAGAGTTCCTCCCTGCCGAGCTCATAGCGCCCCTTAAATGCACGTGAACAGGCAACTTTCCCCCTTTCCCGACTGAGGGAGACACCAAAGCTGCGATTGCCACAGCGGCGCCACCGCCAGAAACGGAAGGCGACTGCTTTACACTACGCGCTGCGGCGCGCTCTTCAAAACAGCAAATTTTACCACGGCTCAACCCACTCTCTCCGCCCATTTCTTCCTCACTCTGTCTCGGTCCATGACCCTGTCCATCTTCTCCTCTCCCCTCTTTCTGTCAATTTTCCTCTTCCACTTTCTCTCTGCCCACATCCCCAAACCTTCTCTCTGTGTCCATCTCATGATTTCCCTATCTGTGCCCATCTGCTCCTTCCCACTTACTATCTGTCCATTTCCTCTTCCCCATCTTCTCTCTCCACGTTATTACGCTCACCCGGACAGGAAACTAGTGGTTCTTACCCCACAGTACTTCTTTACAAACCATAAGTAATATGTGTACCAGATGTGGCTGGAATCGCTCGAAGGTTTAGGATAAGCTTTCTTCCCATTGCTTTGTAAGCATATGCCAGTCTGCAGATAGAAGAGCAACATTCCTGGAGCCATTCCGTAGCAATTCTGGACGTGTGGCGTGCCGCATTGTGCTGTTGGAACTGCCAAAGTCCGTCGGAATGCACAACGGGCATGAATGGATGCAGGTGATCAGACAGGATGCTTACGTATGTGTCACCGTTCAGAGTCGTATCTACACGTGTCAGGAGTCCCGCATCACTCCAACTGCACATGCCCCACACCATTAAAGAGCTTCAACAGTCCCCTGCTGACATGAAGGGTCAATGGATTCATGAGGTTTTCTCCATACCTGTACACGTCCATCGGCTCGATACAATTTGAAACGAGACTCGTCCGTCCAGACAACATGTTTACAGTCATCTACAGTCCAATTTCGGTGCTGACAGGCCCAGGCGAAGCATAAAGCTTTACGTCGTGCAATCATCAAGGGTACATGAGAGGGCTTTCGGCTCCAAAAGGCCATATCGATGATGTTTCGTTGAATGATTCACAGGCTGACACTTGTTGACGGCACGGCAGTGAAATCTGCAGCAATTTGCGGAAGGGAGGCACTTCTATCGCGCTGAACGATTCTCTTCAGTCGCCGTTGGTAACGTTATTGCAGGATCTTCATCCGACCGCAGCGATGTCGGAGATTTGCTGTTTTACCGGATTCCTGATATTCGGGGTACACTCGTGAAATTCTAGTACTGCAAAATCCCCACTTCATCACTACCTTGGAGATGCTGAGTCCGATCGCTCGTGCACCGACAACCACACCACGTTCAAGCTCACTAATTCTTGTTAACCTCCCATTGTAGCAGCAGTAGCCGACTGTGCCAGACACTTGTCTTATATAGGCATTGTCGACCGCAGCGCCGTATTCTGCCTGTTTCCATATCTCTGTATTTGAATACGCATGCCTATACCAGTTTCTTTGGTGCTTAAGTGTACGACTCACACGCTGCATATTCAGTTACTAGCGAAGCTCTTACCTTTCGATAATTTTTATCCTTAAATCTGCTCAGAAAAATTCTAATCTTCAAAGGTGATTTCTTTCCGAGATTTGTTCTCTTTTACAAACGCGTCGCACTGGTTTAGGAAACTGACGTCGAGTTACGTACCAACAAATTCTTTGAGTGTGAAGAAAATCGAAGAGGGCAGAACAGTCGTCGAGATTCTGTTGTGAATTGTGACAGTGTATGCAGCGTTCGTTTCCATTCTTCCCGAAGAATGTTCAGCAGTTATCACTAGGTTTTGTACCATTCAGTCTGGGAACATACTATTACACTTTCGGACAACTATCGTCCACGCAATACCGAAAACAGCGAGAGCAGATAAGTGAGAGAACTACAGCACTATCAGGTAAACAGCTCGAGCATCCAAGTTACAGACAAAAATAATATACAGCGAATTGGAAAAGGAAATAGAGAATGTGCAGATGACGATCAATTTGGCTTTAGTAGGGGTAAAGTCACCAGAAAGGCAAGTCTGACTTTGCGCTTGATAATGGAACCAGGACTCACAAAACACACTTGTATACGATCTGTCGACCTGCAAACAGAATTTGGCCACGTAAAGTGGTGCAAAACGCTCGACATTCTCAGGGAAATAGGTTTGAGCTGTAGTTAAAGCGGGTAGTATAGACTAGAACCAAGAGGGGAAAAAAAGAATGCAAGACCAAGATCGAAGTGCTCAGATCCGAAAGACCTTCTCGCAAGACAAGGATGTAATCTGTCGCCTGTGCTATTCCATTATATACCGAAGAAGTAATGACAGAAATAGGAGAAACATTCAGGAACAGGATGAAAGCACAGTCTCAAAGGATATTAGCAGGATGGCTACCAACTATCCAGCTAACTTTACACTTACATGACGCTGAAAAGTGCGAATGCTAGTTCAGGCTGCCTGCATTCCAGAGACCAGAACATCATTAAGTTGACGGTGGCTGGGAATTGCAAAGTGCAGCATGGTGCAGACGGGAGATTTAAAAATAGGCAAGATGGCAATGGTGGGAAATTCTTCTAAAAATATAAAATAATACTGATGGAAAATTTAAGAAAAATGTTTAGCATCTATTAAAATGAAACAGCCAATCACAGTGCAGTATTTTTGTCTAAAATGAAACAGCCATTTAGTCAGTAGCACGTTATGTAACAACCAATTACAATGTAGCCCGACAGCCGCTTTTTAATCTCAAAAATGTTAATTATTTATCAACAGTATGCAAAGACATTGAAAATGCTGCAGTATTTCCGTGTCTAAGATACGTATGTTTCGTTCAGTAACACACACAGTCACACACAAGTATCCAAACGACTTATATTAATTATGAAAACAGATAAGCACGTAAACAGTGTAAATTTTTGTCATATTGAAGAGGATCAAGCTGTCCATCTCTCTCTCTCTCTCTCTCTCTCTCTCTCTCTCTCTCTCTCTCTCTCTTCGTATTCATATTTCACCAAAAAAATTGTTTGTACCACATACTGTACTCTATCATCAGTAAATTCCATCCCACCTCTACAAATTTTATTGAAAATCGTATAGCACTCCTAAGGAATATGAGAATGAGCATTATACATACTCACCATAAATAGTTAACAACGAACATTGGTTCATGCCCTGTAGTTAATGAATTAGACATACGTTGTTGCCAAAGATCAGGTTTACTTCAATTACCATTCAGCAAATCTTCAAAATAAGAAATAAAAACAACTGCTGTGTTATGCTACTGTTGCTTGTAATCTCCAACAGATGCCACCACTCGTGACCTTCCATAGTTATTTCTCTTAACTGTACAGGGTGTAAGGGAAAATGGAACCCCAAAATTAAACATTCCTACATCTGAGTTGTTCTATAAAACACATTCTCATTGCCCAGAAAAAAATGACAAGTGTCAGAAAGATATTTACAACACACAAGCATGAGGTGCTCCATTCCAATTAGAGCAATAGGACTGTTTACCATTGTGGGAATGGTCAGACTTGGCTCTGCAAAACAGGGCACACACTCACACACACACACACACACACACACACACACACACACACACACACACACACACATGCATGATGAACTCTTACATTAAGTGACATCATGATATTTCCATGTCTAAGTATGACAAGTTGTAAAACGCATGTATTCTGTTAAAATAATATGCTATGTAGGCAGTTAACATTTGTTTTTAGGTGTAAACCGGGCGATGTACAAAAATCAAGTTTCAAGCAAGGCTGAGACATCTACCAGCTATCAGTCAAAATACCCGACCCTCTAATCGTTTACATACTATATTTCCACAACCAATTACTAAATAACACCAAAATCTAATCGAAATGCTTCAAAATACGAAATATGAAGAAGACAACATAACCAAAGACAAACGAAATGGCTAATCACCATTTTAGGAGGGGAAGAAGGCGTTTTGATGAGATCTTTATTATGTTGTATCACTGTAACTGCTGATATTCATAATAAGCAAGGGGACCTTCATATTTCGTGGAATACGAATTTTCACATGACCAAAGACTATGGTGGACAAGATTCCACATACAAAGGTGAAATTTTGGTAACTCAGAAATACCACCTTTCCACCACAGATTTCTGTTCACCAGCGAACATTCGACCTTGGACCAAAGTAAAATTATTTGAAAACGTTTTTGAGGACAAACCACAAACAGGTTGCTCATGTAAAACCTAAATATGGTTACAGATCTGTGTTTTTAGAAGAAAATTTGAACTTTATACCTAATAAAATCGTTATATTTCTGAAAATACCTGGTATTATGAGTACAAAACACACGTGGCACTGCAGTTTAATTTTCATTGTTCTGTAACATAAAAAATACACCTGACCTCCACAACTGATAAAACTGGCTGACTAAAGGACACTGGCAACGATCAAAGTTCCATTACTGCACCGCGCTTAACAATTCTCAGTGGGCTCTCGGAGTAAATATTTGCTCCTCCAAATTGTCTGTATTACGTACGTATCACTGAGCCAGGTGGTACAGTGACTCAGATTCAGAGGAACAACAATTCGAATCTGTATCTGACTATCCACATCTGTGTTCCATGATTTCGCTAAATCGCTCCGGGAAAATTCCAGGGTGGTTAATTTGAAAGTGTGACTGATGTTCTTCCCCCTGAAGTGCCACTTCTATTTTGTGGCAAATCTGTGGGACAATAGAGGTAAAGCGTTGCAGCAGTAGCTGGCAGCTGGCAAGCATCAGGTGCTCCGTTACAATTAGAGCAACAGCACAGTTTATCATTTTGGGAATGGCCAGACTTGGCTCTGCAAAACTTGTCAGTACAATGGTGAGACACATTTCTTGCAGTACAGGCAAGAGGTTTTCTGCACCGATGGGTTTCAATGGTGTTATTAATATCATGGTTAAAATCGTCTGCCGGCCGGAGTGGCCGTGCGGTTCTAGGCGCTACAGACTGGAGCCGAGTGACCGCTACGGTCGCAGGTTCGAATCCTGCCTCGGGTATGGATGTGTGTGATGTCCTTAGGTTAGTTAGGTTTAATTAGTTCTAAGTTCTAGGCGACTGATGACCTCAGAAGTTAAGTCGCATAGTGCTCAGAGCCATTTGAACCATTTAAAATCGGCTTATCAGCATGACAGGGTTGCCGCAACTCGCTATAAAAAGGCTGTCCTTTTGCGCATAATCATTCGCAATTCAGCAGTGCTGCTAGAAGAACATGGGGGCTTTGCCAGATGACGGGACTACAAGGAGATACCAGATGCAGCCACGAGGTATCACCATCACACTACCACCACCTCCCAGAACTTGTGCCACGGTGCGGCAGGGGTATCCTGGTCCACAACATCACCAAGCTTGACTCCTGCCACAGGGGACAGTAGGTCCAGTCAAAGTCACAGCATCTGCCTTCTCGCACAACGGAGTAGATGCCACTGCCCTCCATCCATCACGTGCCAGGACACAGCCTTTTCCAAGTATGTGGCACGTGACCTGGATATAGGAGTCCTGCAACAAACACATGGCGTCAGCAGTACTAGGGGACAGTCAAAAATCGTGTAGTAACCATCATGTTGTTGGTTGGCTGTGTACTGGCAGGTGATGATGGAGTCATGCCACCGCCTGCTCTGGTGGTGGCAGAACGTAGCTGCTATGTCTGGGATTCGACCTGCTGTTCCCCTGGGTAGCAGTCACGCTTACTGATGAAGTGGGGCTGAGATATCCCTTTTGCGCTATGGCATCAAGTCTCAAGATAGTGCGTGAGGCATGGCAGTGGAGGCTCGTGTCAACCCCTCATTCGTTCAAGTCCTAGTCATACTGCTGGACTGTGAATGATTCTGCTACAAAATGATAGCTGCTTTTATCAGACAGCAGCGCGTCTGTTATGCCAATGCGCCGCCCCCAGTTACGTTGTTGACAGCACCACTGAAGCCAGTCGGTAGGCAGCCTTGCATATATTGCAAGAACTGTGTCTCTCCACTGTACTAGCAGGTTTTGCAGAGCTGGGCCTGGTCCATCTCGCAATGGATAAACAGCCCTGTTACTGTTAGTGGAATGCCAACACCTCACACTTCCTAGAAGCAAGCGGCTGCTGCAATGCTTTACCACTGTACTGACACATATTTGCCCACAAAATAGTAGTGACAGGTCACTATCACTTTCTACGAAGACCTTGTCCCTCTCCTCCAGCCCCTCAATGCCCACTCATAGCGCCAGTCTACATCAGAGGTTTCCAATGTCAGTGAACATCGTACCACATTTCACAGAACACGCTTCCACAACGATAGTGTCTTGCAGCTTAAATCTTACCGTACTGAGACTGCATTTAACCTACTAAGGTCATTCACTAGACTTCTTCTTACACAGGCTGCTAATTTATTACTCCACTTAATAGCCTATTATTTATCTTGAAAAACGTATGACGTTGTGTCTTTACTTTTTTATCGTGCTAGTGATGTGGCCTTGGATACTCACTCTCCATGTCCTCACACTGCGATCCGAGGCTTCGTATCCTCCTAAACTGTATGGAATACGTTTCTCTACTCACACTATAATGTCACACACAAACTCACTATTTCTGTCATCGCCCTGAAGTCCCTCTCTTACAACATCTCTCAAGGGCACCATGCTCTGTGCTCATTCTGTTAAACATGTTTCATTACTAGGCAACTTACCATGTATATGTACACACATCTTCTAGCTATCCATCCCGTACTCACAAACTAAAAAAAAACCACTGGAGAATTCTTTCTCTCTCACTAAATTAACCTTAGCAATAAATGGTCTGGTTCCATTAAACTCTTGTGTTTGGCGTATCGTTTGTCTATCCGGAAGTTTTTAATCCTTTGTCTTGGAACATCATTCGGACAATAGTTGCCCTTATGCTTTCCTAGAAACCATCTTCCTAAATCTATCCCCATACATGAATGACATATGATACCACTGCTCACTATACTTAGTAGTGTCACTTATTTCTCCTTCTGTAGGTCTCATCGCAGACTGTCTTCCATCCAAAATACTAGGCTTCCCGGTACTTCTGCTTATCCAAAGCAACATCCTGGTGCCTAGTGGCATTACATCAAACGAATTAAGCCTTTGCGTGTTCATACGCAGTTTAACTGGTTTGTCCCATGTGACAAACGCACATCGCGACAGCTGCTCACTTGCAACGGTCTACCAGCTCTGAAGGTTAATTCAGGAATGATGTTCGGTCAGAGAATCTGCTCTCATGTTTATCTCGCATCCTTCACCTGCATATCTGAATGTGGCTTCGTTGTAAACAGCTTGCAGTACATGTTAGCAGCTTGCTCTGCAAGGCTGTGAGTTACTACTTGTGTTATCATTTCCTTCCACTTCTCTGGCAAACCAGCGGTTTCCTCCTTGTCTGCTTCACCACTAGCTTTACAGACTCTTCTGTTGTTCCTTTTCCTCCATTCTGCCTGATTCTGAGGAGATAGGTGCACCACTTCCATATCGGTCACATCATAACTATCAATACCTTCTTGTGCCTTTCTCGTAGTATCGAAAATAATAACATCGTCAGCAGTTCAACTCTAAACCTCTCACTATCCCCCAACGCGGCAGATGCTGCTGGCCTTGCAGCACTCATGTTGTTATCCACACACCCACACACTCATTCCTGCTATCCTGGACTGCACATTTCCACATAATATCGGAGCTCGTACTTCTGTGTTACTCTCCATGAGTTTAAAAACGTTATTATTATAAACACTTTCAGGAATTCGCATAGCATCACCACGCTAATTATCTTCATATTCCAACTGAACAACATATTCTGGCAGTCGTCAAATTCTGTTGTATCCCTTACCAGATTGACAGGTATGTATTGGGGGAACAGGCAAACTATCTATCGGCTTCTTACTCTCACTTTCCATTTTCTTCTTCTCCCTCCTCTCTGTTTCCTCTCATTCCCTATTTCCAACCTCTCAAAAATATTTCTATTCTCATGTCCCAAGTCCCGTTTTTGATCCAACGGTCGTCAAATATTCTTTGCCTGTCATCTGCATACTCCAGAGTTTTATGACAAACAAATTCATTCTCGTTGTTCCGAAGGCCTTCTGGTCTCATATACAGCTCTGAATTGTCCACTTGTAACTTATCCCCTACAATTTTTAAAAACTCCTCTGTGATAACCCTCTGAGTTATCGAAAAATACATTTCCTATAATCATGACAACATGAATAATTTTTATCAATTACACACACAAACGACAAGGACGCCTAAACGAACTACTATTTCGTATTTCTCACTACTTCAGCTGCTTACATACCGAGCCACATTCCTTGTTATAATCCACTTCCCACTGCAAACGGTACACATTACTGTAGTGGCGTAGCAAGACAGCCAAGCCACTCGGAGGTAGCCGAAAGGCACGCGTTAAGCTCACGCAGATTGGCGTGAGGTCAGGAACAAGGTAAAGTAATTATCCTATAAGGAAAATAACGTAGTTCTTGGCGTACTGGTTGGTTTCTTGTACCTCCCCAAGAATGCGCCGACGTCTGTTTGCTTATGTTCTCGGACGTAAAAAGGGAAAAAATGTAACATCAATATTGGCTCTTGTCACTTTATCCTACCTTTAAAATTGAACCTTTCATGTGCATGGTTTTTCCAATCAAGCAACAACCATATAGCATCAATAATAAACAGCAGAAAAACAGATATGCAAGAAAAACTGAAAGGATGCATGTGATACAAACTGAATAGACTGTAACATTACAACGTCATCGAGACAGACCATCCCTTACATAAAGCTTTTACTTGGCATCTAAACAAGAAATACGAATCACAATTCATGACTGAACGAATCAATGCTCATATGAAAGATATCATTGTTATTTTCGCGTAGCTGTCTATATGTAGGCTACGTCACATGACACAGTTTGAAAATCACGAGTTTAATCCATGGTAGAGGCCTCCAAAATGGCCGCTCCTTGTTGGCAACAAAACCTCACATGCTGTCCCCCTCTCCTCTCCCTTTCCTTCTCACACTTCTTGACTATATTTGTATTTCTTCTCCTGTTTCTGTTTGAGAAGGGTGGTTCCACGCACATGGACTATCCTACACTGCTATTAACAGCTGTGCACAACCAAAGCGCCCGGCTCTATGCAACTTTTCAGATCATCGTGAATGGAAACCGGTCACCGTGTTATTCCCAGAAGTCCACAGTTGTATTCCTGAAGATGACGGTGGAAATAACAGCCGAAAGTTTGATAATTGTATTAATGGGACACATTATGGTTAGAAGCACCCTCCACTACGCGCTTTACAGTGTTCTGCAACTATGGATTTCGATTTATATGTAGATGTAAGTGTAGATATAGGCTCTTGAGCAAAGAGATTATTCTGTTCATCATGTTGTGTGTCCTTGTACAGTCAAACTCCGATACAGTTAGTTCTGCTGTGTCATCAACTGAAATTCTGTGTTGGACGATTTATTTTCTGTTTAATACGAAACTTATATAATCTTTTGTACTGATTTAGCTTGGTGCACATCCAGAAGCGCCTGCAAACGGGCCAGTTAATGTTAAATTACTACATGTTCCACGAGTGGCTTTTTATCAATAAGAAGCTCTTTTCGCTACTCGAATACATGTCACCACAGGACCAGGAAACATTTTACTTTGATACCTCGGAGATTGATAGGTACGACTACATGAGGAACACTGTAATTGGAGCAAAAACATACTTGCTACATGAGGATATGGCAAATATATCTGGAACTCGCAAACGACTCAACAGGTAAGCACTTTATTCTCATTTACTTTTAGAAACGTAAATTTAATGAAATACGCTGAAAATGCATCAGAAATAGTCTTTTAATATGCAGTGAGGGTATGTTCACAGGGTTACACTGGTTGTTTGAAAAGTCTCCCTGTTGGCGAAGGAGAGAGGGTGGGAGGGATTGCCTGTCTGACCAGCAATTTCTGTTTCTAGAGAAACGTTTCCTATAACGACCCACAGGCGCCAGCCATATACTGTTCGCACCAAGCCGCAGCCACAGCTGACTGGCCACATAGCTCGTTACCTTACTGTATGCTCTGAACCCATACACAAAACAAACTAGTCATATAATAACCGTTGTTGATTTTAGTTATTTTTGATTATTAATATTTAATAAGTGGTGTTAATATTAAATTAATAGTAATAATATAATTAATGTTAGCATTCATTATTTGTAATTAATTATATTCAATCTTGTTAATTATTTATATCAATAATTAATAGGTTTTTATTTAGTGCCTGGCAAACAGAACAAACATAACAGAAGGAAAGAGTGAAAGTCGACAAATAAATAACTAAAAAGAAAAAGAGACTTTTCGTGTGATATAAGTTGAAATTAACCATCTTTGAATTTTTTCCTTCACTTGTATTGTGAAACCTTGGTGTTTGCCAAATTTCATCTTTATACCTCAACGGGACGTACAGTGTGGGTTTTAATGAGTAAGTCTGCGAATATCAAAATATGTGACTAAATAGCCGTATCTTCTGATTGGATTGAGTAGAAGCTTACATTTCTTATCTCACCAAGAGATCGTAGTCCTTACAATGTGACATAAATTGATACGTCTACCCGTTGCTGAGAAAAGGGGATACATAGACAGACAAACTGGCGGACAACAGAGCCACACAGTAAGGGTTCCGTTTTCACCCACTGAGGTACGGAACGATAAAAAGCAACCTAAAGAACTCTCCACGTGCGGCCGCGCCCATGTTTCCGTTGATTTCAACATCAGATGTTGCCATTAGTCTCCCTTTCTAGAGAAATACGTGTGTGTCTAAAAAGTTCGGTGAATACTATCAGACAACAAACAGAACGAAAGATACAAACAAATGTTCTTTATTTCCCTTCTAAATAGTCGCCAACCGCTACAACACCTTATGACAGCGTTCGTACAGCTTCTGGAAAGCTATCAGCAAAGGCCTCCTGTAGAATCGATTGCAGAACGATTGTCACACAATCTTTGATGGCACTCACGTCCGCACAACGTTCACCTTTCATGGCCCCCTTCAAACGGGGAAACAGGAAGAAGTCCTCAGGAGCCAGCTCAAGGGAGTACGGAGGGTGCTGGAGAACAGTTACCACCCTCTGCGCCAGGAACTGGCGCACGGATCGCGCAGTGTGCAGGGGCATTGTCATGGAGCTGCATCCATTTCCCAGTCCTGTGCAACCCTGGCCGAACCCGCCGGATACGCTGTAGCAATCTGTTCAAAACGGACTGGTAAAATGCAGTATTAATGGCTTGACCTGAAGGAACAAATTCCTAGTGGATGATGCCGTTCTTGTCGAAGAAGGCGATCAACAGTGTTTTCACCTTGGATGTTTGCAGACGACTTCTTTTTTGGTCGCGGGGTAGACGGTCAAAAGCGTGACATCGATTGCCGTTTTGATTCCGAATCGAACTGTAGCACCAGTTCTCATCTTCCGTGATGATGGTGTTGAGAAGCACTGGATCCTGGTCACACAAGGAAATGAAATCACCAGTAGTTTCCATCCGCTTTGCTTTCTACTCCCGTCTGCGAGCTTGTGCGGCACAAATCGGGGGCAGATCTTCCGCTTACTCAAATCATCGCGGACGATGATGTGCACCGTGTCCTTGCTAATTCCCGATTCTCCCGCAATCAAAGAGCCCGTCGCCGATCTTGTGCCAGCATTTGTCGCACTTTCTCGATCTTTTCTGGTGTTCTGCTTGTCAATGCCCGACCTGAACGTCGTTCATATTCAGTTGTTTCCTTTCCTTCACGAAAGCGTTTAACCCATTCGTAAACACCTTTTCTGATCACGGCACCCCTCCCGTACACCTGCACCAACATTCCATGTGTCTCCGTTGCAGTCTTTCCAAATTTGTAACGGAGCTCGATGTTTACACGTTGCCCCATTGCGCTGGACACTTCGTCACTGACTACGTTCAACTGGTCGCAGTCTGTTTACACAGCCTGTCACTTGCAGTGCATGCCGTGTTTCGGTTCTCCTCAAGTCTCTGAAGACCCATGCCCATGCACACATGATCCAAGTTGCCGTTCAGATATGGCACCATTCACAGAACTTTTTAGACACACCTCGTACGCTATACCATTGTATTTCGATTTGAAAACTTTTCTCTGCTCTTATGTTTTCCGTTGTGTATCTTTGAGTTTAGAGCGTTGGTTTGCTTGTGCACTGAGGTGACGAACGTCATGGGACATTGATATGGCCGGCCGGTGTGACCGAGCGGTTCTAGGCCCTTCAGTCTGGAACCGCGCGACCGCTACGATCGCAGGTTCGACTCCTGCCTCGAGCATGGATATGTGTGGTGTCCTTAGGTTAGTTAGGTTTAAGTAGTTCTAGGGGACTGATGATCTCAGAAGTTAAGTCCCATAGCGCTCAGAGCCATTTGGACCATTTTGAACAGTGATATGCACTTACACAGATGGCAGTGCTATCGCGTACACAACGTATAAAGGGGAGTGCATTGGTTGAGATGCCGCATGTACTCAGGTGATTCATGCGAAAAGGTTTCCGACGCGATTATGACCGTACGACGGCAATTAACACAGTTTGAACGGGGATTGGTAATCGGAGCTAGACGCATGGGACATTCCATTTCGGAAACCGAAATTCACGCATTACCTCTCACCATAGACAACGCTTTGGCCGATGGCCTTCATTTAACGACCAGGGCAGTGGTGTTTGCGTAGTGTTGTCAGTGTTAACATACACGCAACACTGCTTGAAATAACCGCAAAAACCAATATGGAACGTAAGACGAACCTATCCGTTAGGACAGAGCGGTGAAATTTGGCGTTAATGAAACAATGGCAGCAGATGTCCGACGCGTGTGGCATTGCTAACAGCACAACATTGCCTGCAGCGCCTCTCCTGGGCACGTGACCTTATGGCTTCGACCACAGACGGCTGGAAAACCATGGTCTCGCCAGATGAGTCCCAGTTTCAGTTGGTAAGAGATGATGGGAGTGTTTGAGTATGGCACAGACCCCATGAAGCCATGGGCCCAGGTTGACAACCTGTTAACAGGGCACTGTACAAGCTTGTGGTGGCTCTGTGATGGTATGGCTGTGTTTACATGGAATGCACTGTGTCCTCCGGTCCAATTGAACCGATAATTAACTGTAAATGGTTGTGTTCGGCTACCTGGAGACCATTTGTAGTCATTTGTGGCCTTCATGTTCCCCAAAAACCGATGAAAATTTAAGGGATGACAGTGTGCCCTGTCACCATGCCACAACTGTTAGCGACTGGTTTGAAGAACATTCTGGACAATTCTAGCGAATGATTTGGTCACCCAGATCGTCCACCGTGGGACGTAATCAAGAGGTCAGTTTGTGCGCAAAATCCTGCACCGGCAACACTCTGCATTTTTGCGTGGGACTTCCAACGACTAGTGGTGTCCATGTCACGTCGAGCTGGTGCACTACGACAGGGTGAAGGAGGGTCCGACACGACACTCGGATGTATCCCATGACGCTTGTCACCTCACTGCAAAATTTTTCGTTTTTTCATTTGTTGCTGTTTTGACATTCTCGAAAGTTATTATGTCCCAAAAAAAGTATTTTGGTACTGGAAAAAACAAGTTTTTTGGTAATCGGGTTATTTCGCTAGAGAGTAGGGACTGTGCAAGTACATCTAAAAACCTACTAGAGATAGGTCGACGTCATCAAGTGCCTCGAGAGACCCAGAGTGACACTTCTAAGAAAACTGATGAAGACATTATAGCCGAATGTAGTTCCGCAATTGCTGAACTGAGTGCTTTGTGTTGGTTTCTAAAGGATGTTGCTGTATGTGCGCTCTGTGGAAAAGGTGGCACTGAAATTGTAAAAGATCCTGAAGGCAGCAAATGTGCGGCCAGTATGCTTAAGATGTTTTGTGATTTCTGTAGAGTAACTAAAACTGGTTATTCTCCAGGACTGTGCAAAGGAAGAGCTTATAACTCAAATATTAGACTAGCTTATGGAAGGAGAAGGTTAAAACAGCAGTTCAAGCATTTTGTGCTATCGTAGATTGACCACCACCTCCAAGACATGAGAAACACCGTTACTACTTGAAGGCCATAGTCTAGTAAGTACCGCTTCTATGAAGTAACCATCGGAAGACACTTGGTGTGCAATTGGAAGTATCTGTTTAATATTGATACTCTTATTTAAAATATTTGCACACAAAAATCAAGACCATGTCTTTGCGTAAGAGGAAAATAATGCAGTACCTCTCCTTGGCGTAGATATTACGGAACTCCAGTCTGTTACCGACGAGGTATCTGAAATGACTTAGACAATATTATTTCTTTGACCTAGAAAATTTGTTTTCGCATCGTTCTCACATATTTGGACAACAGGAGCCCCCATCGCGTTAAGTGGAAGGTGGAGATTAGCTGCCGTCTTGTGGGAAAATCGAATATCAGTGAAATAATAATTTCCTCAAATAAAGCAATGGCCGTGACGCAGGTTCGTGCTACTCATCCATCCTACGTCCGCCCCCGGTAGCTGAGTGGTCAGCGCGACAGAATGTCAATCCAAAGGGCCCGCGTTCGATTCCCGGCTGGGTCGGAGATTTTCTCCGCTCAGGGACTGGGTGTTGTGTTGTCCTAATCATCATCATTTCATCCCCATCGACGCGCAAGTCGCCGAAGTGGCGTCAGATCGAAAGACTTGCACCAGGCGAACGGTCTACCCGACGGGAGGCCCTCGTCACACGACATTTCATCCATCCTACACCTATCACTACGGTCCACAAACTGCCGATAATAATACATGGTGACATGAAGAGAAAAATTACTAGAATGATTCTCACTCTCATACCTTGACATTATAATTATATTCTCCAATAATACAGGGTGTACATAAAGTCCGGGAACACTTTCAAATGGTTCAAATGGCTCTGAGCACTATGCGACTTCTGAGGTCATCAGTCGCCTAGAACTTAGAACTAATTAAACCTAACTAACCTAAGGACATCACACACATCCATGCCCGAGGCAGGATTCGAACCTGCGACCGTAGCGGTCACGCGGTTCCAGACTGAAGCGCCTTTAACCGCACGGCCACACCGGCCGGCCGGGAACACTTTCAATTATTTACTGCACAAGAACCAAATATTGTACAGATATCATACATATGTCATTTTGAAGTGAAACCCTGAAAAAAAAATTTTTTTCATGTATACAACCACAGCATAGTTTGATAATTTGCCGACAGTCAGCGCTAGTCGCAAACATGGCAAGTTCATGTGCGGAGCGAGCTTTCGGTGTGTTGGAGTTCGACAAAAACAAGTGTGCTACAGCTGTTCAACGGACGTTTAGAACCAAGTACAGTAAGAAGCCACCAACAAGGAAGGCCATTTACCACTGGCACAACAAATTTGTTACGACGGGTAGCTTGTGCCCGGCAAAGAGAAGCGGACGTCCCAGTATGAGTGAAGTGAATGTGGAGCGCGTACGAGAGACTTGGACATGTTGCAGCAACGGCTGATGCCTCAAATGCAATCGGACTCTCCGTCCATATTTCAGCAGGAAGGGGCTCCACCCCATGTTCATCGTGAAGTTCCTGCGTACCTGAACACGGAGTTGTTTTATCGATGGATCGGCAGTGCTACAGATGGGGACCTCTTTCATGGAATGGCCTCTCCGATCGCCAGATCTCACTCCGCGTGACTTTTTTCTGTGGGGACACATCAAAGATCTGGTGTAAGGACCTCTACCACGTGATGTAGCAGATCTCTGGGAGAGAATACGGGAAGCGACTACCACAGTCGACGATGCCATGCTGGAACGGGTATAGCAAGAATTCGATTACCGTATTGACGTCTGCCGGGTCACTCATGGTCCGCATATCGAATGTTTGTAAAAAAAACTTTCAGAGTTTCTCTTGAAAATGCAATATGTACGACATCTGCACAATGTTTAGTTCTTGTGCAATAAATAATTGAAAGTGTTCCCAGACTTTAGTACACCCTGTATTTCTACACTTTCCCTGTCCCTTGACGTCAGTTGCTACTGAAATCTGGTCCACATAGGTTTTATATTTACTGGCGACTACAACAATGCTAGTTGTTAGATAAAAATTACTCCCAACCGTTCTCCCCCATGTCCCGAACAAGAGCTTTTTACCCTTTGTTCTTTTCGTATTATGATAAGTTTGTCGAATAATGCCGTCGCAACGCAAAGAGCTCCTGCCTCTTCAGCTGTTTACATAAATTATCGTTGGCGCACAGGTCTTGCTTGACGTAACATTATTAAACCTATTTATAGTACTAGAAATATATGATACAAAAAGAAACAGCGCAGAAAGGGACCGAAGGTGGCACTAACACAAGTGCGAATTTTGAGGGGACGGGGCAGAACCGGGATCACGTCACTGACACAGCAACATCCATAGAAAAGGGAACGCTGATGGGCATCCAAAGTTTGACCAAATATTGCCATGGTTGCAAATGAAGCAACCGGAATCATGTTTGTCTTCTGAGTTTTTTTGGCTACAATGTTGGAATGGAACCTGAGGTAGTTCTCAGAAGCTTTCTAAGGTCAAAAGAGAATTGTGGTGTAAGTTATGTGAAGTTCCCTGGATATGGAGACTCGAAAGGATTTGTAAATGTGTTGTAAAGTATATCGTATGAGAATACTGTAGAGCGTGCAAAAAAGGCTGGAAACACGTTTACGAAAACTAATAAAGTACATGAAAGGGAAAGTTCAGAGCTGGCTAATCCGTGGGTGGTCGCAGACGTCTCACTATGGAATAGGCCGACAAACCGCGACTCTATTATGACTTGCCATGGAGTGGAACAAAACGGGGCGTAGAATATCGTCGAGGCACCACTGTGCTGTGGGGCTGCCGCAGTTAATAACCAAGGGGATCTTGCTGGGAAATGAAGTGGCATTAGCCGGCCGAAGTGGCCGTGCGGTTAAAGGCGCTGCAGTCTGGAACCGCAAGACCGCTACGGTCGCAGGTTCGAATCCTGCCTCGGGCATGGATGTTTGTGATGTCCTTAGGTTAGTTAGGTTTAACTAGTTCTAAGTTCTAGGGGACTAATGACCTCAGCAGTTGAGTCCCATAGTGCTCAGAGCCATTTGAACCATTTTTTTTGAAGTGGCATTCCAGACCATCACTCGTGGTAGTTGGACTGTATGACGGTCAACAGTCAGTATGGTAAGCCACCGTTCTCCATAGTGTCTGCAGACGCGTCTTCACTGATGGTCGGGGCTGAGTTCCATGTGGGACTCATCACTGAAGACACCACTATAGACGAGCTTACTGGGGTACAGAGATCAATCTAGTCGGCCCAACGAGCGCTTTCGGCTCGGCTCCCTTTCTGTAATAATAATGAGCGTATGGCATTGATGGCTGGGAACCCCTCGCGGGGCGGTTCGGCCGCCGCTCCACAAGTTCTTAAACGCCACTATGGCGACTTGCGAGTGAATGAGGATGAAATGATGATGAAAGACACACAACACCGATTCATCTCGAGGCAGAGAAAATCCCTGATCCCGCCGGGAATCGAACCCGGGACCCCGTGCGTGGGAAGCGAAAACGCTACCGCAAGACCACGAGCCGCGGACTCCCTTTCTGGGATCCTTGTGATTACTGGAGCACCACTTGCACGTCAGATCGATGACAACGGTGAACCAGGTGCTCTGAATGTCCCTATAACGACTGCTCGCTACTCACGTTCCGTCGTGTCTCTAGGTCGTCCGCTTCCTTCCCGTGTTCGGCCATGGCTCACTCATTCCTGCCAACACCGTCCCAACAGATGCATCGCTCCTATTCAAATGTCAAGCGATTCGCCTATTACTCTAACCAGTTTCTTTGAGCCCAATGACACGTCGTCTCTCAAATACTGACATCTGCGTATATCATTCACGAACTTGTCTTATCAGGCATAGATACAGTCCAAGTGAGTACACGGAATGCAATTCGTAAAGACTTTATGCCCTCCGCGGTAAAATTGCGCCGTAGCGTCACACATTGATCCATCGGCTGTCGAAGTTTACAGTTTTGTATTTTCCGTCGATACTTCTATGAATAACTGTGTGTGACCAATTTGAATGTCTCCTTCGTGTTGCATCTTTTTTTGTCGTAGAGAATATTAGAAGCATTAGAAGTGGATCATAAATTATATCCATAAAGGAAGGAAGATGACTGTCTTGACGTAACAGAAATTAATTAACATATGTCCATCAGCCCAGGCTTGGTACTGAATGAGCAGACACACTTCCCTTACTCGCCACCTCTAAATAGTACTTATAATCCCATCCAGGCCATATTGTAAACCATCCCTCTTACTCACATGCTTCATTTTCCTTTATTTCAGTTGCTATAAGTTCTCCTGCTGTGTTAACCCTTTACTTCCAAGGTGTGGTCTCTCAGACAGCATGAAAATTTTCGAATTCGCTCTCCAACGCCAGTTGTGGTGGAACTCCACCTACTCTCCTACGATGCTGCGTTACCGCCTTCTGTGTTTGTTGTTGACACGTGTTATTGATAGGTGTTGGAGTCTCCCAGACCGCGCCTCGTGAACTACGTACCTGTTTTTTTTCAGTACGACACCGTATAGCATAAAATATGTTGACACAAAAGCGTCATTTTTAACTTCCCCGAGTCTGATGAAATTGTTAGTCAGTCTATGGAGGAAGGTGTCAGTGGTATAGATCAAGAAATAAACGAAAAAGACGACGATTTTACATTATCCATTGATCACAGTACTGCTATCGAACAATAGTATCATTCAGAGGAACTTCAGGAAAGTTGTGCTGGGGATCTGTCTGTCTCTTCAATGAATACTTAAGGTGTCTGCTAAAATCGAATGTGTTCTAAGTGATGATAATAAAAATGTAGTTCCCAGCAATGAATATCAATTACACAGACTTACTTTTGTACCTATCTGGGAGAATTTTTATGCGCAAATTTAAACCCTGGAATTCAGTTTTATTTGGAAATTTACTTGCTATAGACATTATATAATTTTTCAGTACTCTCGCAATCTATTTATGTGTACTGTTTAAAAGAACCACACAAAATTATGTGCTTTTGTGTGATAAATAGTAAAATGCTGCACGTTTTGTTTAGTGCAATAAAGTAAACTAGATGCATTTAAACAACACTTAAATAACTGTAAAATATAGCATAAATTAAGAACTGATTTTTGCCTTAAATCTCGGTTTAAATATAGGGTCCCAGAGATCCCACCTCGTGGTATACGTTACAGGAAAGGCACCTAGCGAGTTAAGGGTTAAAAAAGGGTTAAAAAAAGTGTTAAAAAATACTTTGTATAATCACAGCTGCTTCACTTACGTGCTTAATCGCACTAGTACATCTTATCTGTTTGTACTTTAGGACAGAATTTTTTTTCTGCCACATGTTTGGAACATGTTACCCGAGTTAATTTTGCAATGTAGCTTCTTCAATGAACAAGTTTTGTAATTTGTAAATAGTTCATTAGTTAATGTGTCACATGTTTTACCTTAGTTAAATAGTCTTGCATTGCGTTTACAAAGCTATAGACCTTTATGTTTTGTTCCTAAATCTAATGTTAACAACTTCCATCTCTGGAAATGGGGATACTCTGCAGTTTAAAATCTTTGATCTAACAAATTTTTCACTGCTCCGCATACTTATCTTTGTTCCTCACGATAGCGTAACATCCTAAATCCGGTTTGTGAAAGTAATACACCAGTGTTTTCTGTGTTTTCATTCGTAAAGAACAAACATATCTCTGAATTGAATTTCCTGAGAATGAAATTTTCTGACAGTTTTTTTATTTTACACAGAAAAATCTAGAGTCTGAAATGTTTCGGGATGTTGCAGCGTACTATTTGAAGGAATGTAGAGAACAGAGGCTAACGCACTATCAACAGGAAGTACCGATTAATTACCAAAAAGTTATCAAAATTTTTACTATCACATATAAACATTTAAAGAATAAAAACTTCTGACTTAAATGATACGATTGTACTCTAGGCTTTCCACATGTTCATGTTGTTAATATGTAGTTAAAGCTTCAAGCATAGAAGTAAGATAGTCAGTGCGGAGATTCCAAGTATGGACTGGCAAATAAAAAACCTAATTTACGGAACTTCAGAAAAATTTAGTAAAGTCAGTATGATAATTAATGTGGTTAATCGCATATTAAAGAGTTCGTCAGCAAAAATGGCTATTTTTCTATAATTTACATCCTACTAAGAGTTCATATTCTTTGTTACACTCTTGTAAGTTAAGTATAGTTGTCAGCATTTTTTTATGCGTTCGCAGTACCCTTTTAAATGGACTTATTCCTGCTGCCATAAAAGCTTATAGCCCTCCAGAAGCACAGTGTTCGGCAATAGAGCACGCAGTCTTTCAGAAGATGGCACAATTTTTGCAACACCTGTACGGTTCTGATGGAGTCGACACGCGATTGGAAACAGCTGTTCGGCTTGTTCCAGGATGTACTGGCTGCACTGCACGACGCAGGCCATGTTCTACGCCTTCGTCCTCTGGTTGCTGTACTCGTGGTCTGGGCCGCTGCTGCGGGCGGCTGCCGTCGTCTCCGGGGGTCCTGGCTTCAGATCCCTGTCCACAGGCGCCACGTCATTGTAACGACAGGCCCGCGTCCATCCCACCCATGTTGGTGAAGGGCCCACACCGCTAGCTCATGAGAACACCAACAATCAAGAAGAAGTCTCAGCTACATGTGCATTACACACATCTTTATACTCCTTTCCATCAATTTTTTGTTTATACAGTTATACCACTTACTTGTAATAATCCATAACCATAAATCAAAATTATCAAATAACTAAAGATTCCCAGCAATATACTTGTTATGAGTATATTTAACAGCTGACAAATGCACATTCTCGTCAGCTGCAGCTTGTATAAATGAGAATGTGGAACTGTCAGAGTGGAGAATAATTTCTTCATTCATAACATAACATTAGCTCAATTACCATTTTAATTTATTTTATTTATCTTTCACACGACGCAGTCTGGCAAAGTAATTCCCCACTCTCATCTGCGTTTTTTTTTTTTATATATGATCACACCTAAGAGGATGCTTCTATGAGATTCTACAGCTTTCCGGTATTTCCAAATTTATGTAAACATGTGTAAATCACTCAGTGGTGTTTCCTTTGATATGGCCACTGTAAACTATTAAACTGCATTGTGCTAAAGACTATCACTTTCTCAGCCAACGCATCTTTTAATAAGCAGAAAATAAAATAAAATTATTTTCTCATATTACACTTACATGAAAAATTTGTTTTTTACACATTAGTGTTTCAATTTTATTTTATTTAAAAACATTGTCGAAACTTCTGAATAAATGTTCTAATCCACATCAGGTTTTTTCTTACTTTCTTTCAGTGCAAAAAGGTCTTCAGTTCTGACAGAAAATGTATTTATTCTGTTTGTTTAATCTGTTGTGTATTTCACCATTTTGTTGTACTTTGAGACATGTGTTCTGATTTACATATGTGTGTTGTAATTGGTGATATTGTGGTCGTGTGAAAGCATCAGAACATCCGTAGATCCGTGGTGTAGAGACACTTGTGGTTACGGAACATCACAGAAAAATAAAACTACGTAATACATATGCACAAAACAACTGAGATTGTAATATCCTAAGTGTTGTTCATTTCCAAAGTTATTTAATATTTATAGAGAATATTATCTCTATAATACAACTTTCGGTGGCGGGCTTAAAATTAAGAAATTATAACAACACATCCATTATTTTTGTAATTTAAGTAAAGTCAAACTGATTTACTCAGTAGAATGACACAGTAGATTGTGGGAAAATATAGAGTTAGTGTTATTAGCCCACGTACAGCAATAATGGAAAAGATGTCTTTGTGCTAATCGGACTAACGTCAACAGTAAAGAATTTACAATCATCAAAGAAATTTAGTGTTAATACTAAATATAGAAGCAATAAATTCATTTTGATGAGGGAAAATAGCCTGTGCATCGATTTGTAGACGAACACAATTTAACAAAACTTTAACGGGTAACCAGTCAGATTTAACAGCATCAAGAAGTGTAGGGTAATTGAACTCTGCTCATGATGTAATTTTTCAGGATGGTTCTAGTAGTCTCTCTTGATGCCCACTATTTCAAGCTGTGCCAATTCCTGTCCATTGTGCACAGAAGGCAATATGTCTACGTCTACTACGTAACTGTACCTGGCTTCCAGACAATGCTGCACAAAGGTGGAGTAAGTTTCCTTCAACTTCCGTCTCCTCTGGTGAGCCAGTGTTCGGAAGAAAATTAAATATTCGGTGACATACATTGCCACAGAGACAATAGGCAAAAAATTTTTTAATCACCAAGACAAACTCTCCCCAATGAACGAAAGTGCAGTCCATAAGATCAGCTGGAAAGACTGTGGCTCGTAATACATACGAAAAACACGTAGGATAGCGTGTAGCACTCTTTAAGAACACAAAAGAAACTGGAAGATTCGCAGAAACTGACACTGCTTGAAATACTGGGTATCAGATTTTACCATGTTTCCAATGATGAGGGATCTTATAGTATTGACATCATCATCGTTTTGGATCTGGGGTTCGCCACATCAAGTTGCACGAAACATTCTTGCAGCAATATGAGGAAAACATATACACATACACATATTTTAGAAGCCTTGAAAATTAATCTTCTCAATAGTTCAAAGATAAAATTTCAACGCACATAGGTATCCTGGTACCGGCGGATAAATACGATATCACAATGCCTGTGTTGTTAATGAATAAGATGTAATGTTCCTTCGGAAGTTCCTGCATTTCCGAACTAACACAGCATCGTACTTCCAGACAGCACAGACACTGTGGTATCGTAATTCATTCGCTCACATTGGTCAGAGGAATTTCAATTAAAATGTCTCCTCTTTATGGAAATATACATAATGAATTAATGAGTTCCTCCTGTAGACAGATGGGTGACGACATATGGAAGTTTGGGTGTGGTTGGGGAACGTGCTCGGATAGCCTAATGGTAAGGCGACCGCTAGCAACAAGCGGGAAATCTCGGTTCGAGTCCCAGTCTGGCACAAATTTTCACTATCGTCATGCCATTATACAGGTGCTGGTTGTCCAACTTCGCAAGTGCGAATACATTTCGTGTACTTGATGGCGGCTCTAATCGCCGCAGTGCCTGTCCTTCGGAAATGTACGCGTGTCGAATAGATCACTGAATCGTATTTCTTAACAACACAGGCAGTGCAATATCGTATTTATCCGACGATACCAGGCAACGACTTTCAATTAAAATCGGTACCCTCTGTACGGGAACTCTGGACGAGTGCAGGTTCTGGCGCATGAACGACGACATATGGAAGCTTGGTTCTGGGTGAGAGTCGTGCACGGATAGACAAAGTGGTAAAGACAAGAGCTTGCTTAAAGTGCGAAATAAAGCAAAATAGTTTCAGAGTCGCCAGTAAGCAACAATATCAAACAATTATTTAGATGAGCCTAAAAGAGATTAGACCACTTATCAAAATTATTTTAAAAACAGAGATAGTTATCCTCTTGGAAAATGCCACCGCTGCCGGGGATAACATCAGACATGAAAGGATGCCTGTGGTCAGCAATAACGTTGATACAGTCCACAGCTATCATGTTGCCTTCGATTACTGCTACAGATCTTGTGGAAGCCCAGGTGAATGTCGCCCATAACATAATTCTGTTCCCTTTGGCCACTTACAGTGGCGCCATGTATGTTTCGAGCAGCCAGTTACCTGAATTGTGGCGTATTTGGACAGATCCATCGACTTGATGTGACGAGATACTTCATTTCCATTGACCAATGTGCGCTGAAAGCTCATCCCCAGAACATTTGTTCCTCCTGCATCGGTGTTGCAATTCGTCGTCAGGTCCACCGCAGATTCACCAAGGGAGCCTACTTCCAACCTTCACATTCTGTGATGAGTCGTGGATGTGCGTCACCTTGTCACCTACTTGCGGGATACCGACCTTGAACTACATTCTGTAGATGCTCTCCACCGTTGGTGCCTGAAGGGCGACAGGGGGGGGGGGGGGTTGAGGGCAAGAGGGGTAACAAAGGGGCACGAGGGGAACATTTTTCCACTAACCCCTCCCCTGCCCGGCTGGAACAAACTTCGTGAAAATTATTTTCGGCGCAGCTGTGTTTTTGCACTGACATTAAATCAAAGAAGATGCAGACCTTTACAAGGCAGTGCTGAAACACATCAGTTTCTCATACTCACTTTTATCGGGACACAGAAAATAGCTGCTCCAATTCATCTGCACATTTTTAATCAAAAATGGCAATATAAGAATAAATTGCGGTAGTTCAAAAGAAAAATGCCTTTTTCATGTTGCACATCTTCTATTTAACTTGCGCTGGCAGACGCGTTTCGCCTCAGTTACAAGTTACCTTCAGAGAGTGTCATACATATTCAGTTTTCCCCATTTTTCATGTTTTCTTCTTCTTTTCCTCTTCCCAAAACCTCTTCATTCTTTGACTGTGTTCGTGTTTGCTTTGCTCTGTCCATATTTTCTCTGGTCTCTTCCCTTCTTTTACTTCAAATTTCGTGTTGGTTCAAATGGCTCTGAGCACTATGGGACTTAACTGCTGAACTCATTAGCGGTCTTGCGGTTCCAGACTGCAGCGCCTTTAACCGCACTTCGGCCGGCTCAAATTTCGTGTTCATAATTTTGTTTCTGAATTTGTTTCCTTCGTCTATCATTTCCTTATTGACTCCTGCTTGTTCTAGGTCTTCTTCTATTTCATGAAACCAATTGGTTTTTTTTTTTTTTTTTTTTTTTTGATTGAGCTGTTTACTACATCAAAAATCCTCTTTGTGAGTCTGGTGTTATTCATTCTGTGTATGTTCCCAAAGAATGTTAATCGAATTTTTCTGATTATGTCTGTGAGTCTGTCTGTATGTTCGTATAGTTCGTTCGTTGGCCTCTTCATCAATATACCATCTCTAAGTACTGCTCCAAAATTATTTCGAAGGATTTTACTTTCTATCTTTTCTGTCTGTGTGATGCCTGATGCCCCGATTGTGGTCGTTTCTGATACATAGAGGGCTTCTGACTGTATAACTCTTATTGCAACCTGAGTTTCGCCTGTCTTGAGATGTTTCTTTTATTGTAGTGCCTCCATGTAAGTTTATACGCTTTCTGAAGTTTCTCTGTTTGTTCAGTCTTGTTTGATCCTATTTGTATGTATTCTCCAAGATACTTGAATTTTTCCTTTCAGTTAACCAATCCATATTTTGTGCGCATGACTTGTGTATTGTTGTTCTTTCTTTCCATATATTGTGTTTTCTCGTTAGTTATCTGTAATCCCGTTTTAGCAAAGACTTTTACTCTTTATTATTATTATTATTATAACTGTCCGCTCCCGGTAGCTGAGTGGTCAGCTCGACAGAATGTCGATCCTAAGGGCACGGGTTCGATTCCCGGCTGGGTCGGAGATTTTCTCCGTTCACAGGGTGTTTTGTTGTCCTAATCATCAACATTTCATCCCCATCGACGCGCAAGTCGCCGAAGTGGCGTCAAATCGAAAGACTTGCACCCGGCGAACCGCCTACCCGGCGGGAGGCCCTAGGCACATGACATTTACATTTACATTATTATTATTGTTATTACTTCTTTCTCATTTTTCATTTATGTACTTGAGAGAGAAATGGTATTTGTGGTCACCTACTGGGGTTACTGTCTACTATATGATAAATCAGTGTAAACAGTGGGTTGTTAGCCGCATTAACCTGGTCATTTAGTAGTAACTTCTTTTCAAGCTTTGTTTTGTACATGTGGTAAATTTCTTGCCAACGGCCTCGCCGCAATGGTAACACAGGTTCCCGTCAGATCACCGAAGTAAAGCGCTGTCGGGCTGGGCTAGCACTTGGATGGGTGACCATCCGGTCTGTTGGCGAGCAGGGTGCACTCAGCCCTTGTTAGGCAAACCGAGAAGTAGCGGCTCCGGTCTTGTAAACTGGAATACGGCCTAGAGAGTGGTTTGCTGACCACGCGCCCCTCCATATCCGCATCCAGTGACGCCTGTGGGCTCAGGATGACGCGGCGGACGATCAGCAACGCTGGAACTTCATGGCCTATTCGGGCGGAGTTTAGTTTATTAAATTTTTTGTTAGTTATTCTAACTTATTTCATGTGTTTTTCTTTTGTAGCAGGTTTATGGTTATTTTCTCATAAATGTTCTGCAGAAGTTGAGTGACTTGCCTCACATCTCCATGCACTGATGTGTTCTTTGAACAGGTATAATGGAAATATGAAACAATTCACTCAACATTTGCAGAACACTTAGGAGAAAATAGTAAAATATCTACTACAAGAGAGAAATATATGTAAATAGTTAGAGTAAATAATGCAGATACCTTCTAACCTTACAGAAAAATTATCACATATACAAAACAAAGGCTGAATTAGAAGTGACTACCAAGTCACCAAGTGAATTTATATATTTATTCATTCATCGTTGGGGTGTCTTGTCTTATCTGCCTCACCCTGTATAATAGGAATTCTGCAAGTCAGTAAAGTTTTGGCAGTTTATTTCTATAATTCAGCACAATCACATGCTTTGAGACATATAAACAACAAATAAGTACTACTAATAAAGGTTAAAAGAAAATCGTCTCCCATCCGACGCAAGTTTACTTTACACTTCTTTACATACAAACGCACAACATTTTTAGGCTACACCTACAGTATATCAGAAAATGTGATGTTTGATTTTCAGGTACAATGAAATTCCTTAAACAAAACCATTTTTTGTAAATTGCTCACGCCGCCAGGTAGCACCACCGAAGAATTCCTACATTAACACAGCCTATGAAGGATTGAAGTGCCCACTTTACAGAGACAGCGCGTCGTAAAGTTTTGTTGGTGAAAGAATAGCGATTAAAAACATAATTTGTCGCCTTCAGAAACCTCGCAATAACACCAGAACCCTTTCCATGTATTCATAATGACAGTTAAAACTAGATTTACGCATCAGATATTAGTTGTATAAATACAGTAACTGAAACCTGGTTGGTAGGTACTCAGAGAGCGCACAGGATAAGGTGACGATTGTGGATGGGCCGTAAACAGTTACTGTGAGTTGCACAATCAAACAATTTTATTTTTCTAATAACCACTTATTCATACATTGCTTTAAAAGATCATAATTAGACAATACGGCTGAAGGCCTAGTTAAAGAAAACTTGAGATGCTTTCTGGGCTGAAGGCCCAAAACCACACCAAAAACAAGAATGGCTGAAGGCCTGGCTTAGAAATCAAAAGCAATTAAAAATAAAAGGTAAAAAATTTTAAAAAATGCAGTTGAAAACAATTAGTGGATCAAGGTCTACACTACACGTCTGAAGGACAACTATAATTAAAACGCAGTAATAAACAATTTTTTAACCAAGAAATTTCTTTTAAACTTACAACAGAACAGCTGAAAGCCTAATTAAAGAAATATTAACTTATTGCACGGCTGAAGGCTTGAACAACAAGACAGACAAAGAATTTAACATAAACCCCTTCCTTCTTATAAAATAGTTTCCTTTAAAAAATACAGCTGAAGGCGTTATTAAAAGGTGTTCACGTAAATCCTCGGCTGAAGGCCACATATAACACATCGAACAACTAACGGCTTAGGGTCTGGATTACCAACAATTTCAGATAGAATAAATTTTAAGGAAAAGTATATATATATATTTTTTTAATAAAATCAATCTTCAAAATTTTAATTTAGCATGGCTGAAGGCCATTATGTAAAATTTAAAATGAACTGATTTAATATACGGCCGAAGGCCTCGCTCAATACTTCACACTAAAATGAAAATCACAATCTAAAGCGAACAGAACAAGTGGTGCTCAGATGTGTTCCAAGGGTCAGCCTGAGAAGGTAGTCAAACGTAAGGTGAGGTGAGACAGGCAGCCAAGAGTGGAAGTTAAATAACTGGATGGCAACGCAAACTAGGGACGGCCTAAGGACCGACCAACAATTTAACCAATTTCCTTCCGACCGACCAACGACACAACGATGGAAAATATCGACCAAGGACGAGGATACGAACAGCACTACATCTTCAGAAATTGGCGTCTAAAAACAGCCAAAGGAACAATAGCCACTGTAAGCAACATATGAACCAAACAACTTAAAGGGCTGTCGAACTACTCGCTGTGCCAGACAGCATCATCACGACGAGGAAAGGCACATTGCAGGAAAACTATGCTACTGGGGCGTTAATGAACACAGGGCAGAAAATACCGCTGGTGCACTTCACTGGCAAGTAACAGTCAATTTAATAGTCAATCACAATATAGGAAGATGGCTGCAAGATTCGCTGACTCCAACACATCATACATTACTGCTAACCCGAACAGCCCAGGGAGCAACAACCTGCAAATGAACAAAGAGATGTCACAATAGGTTTCGTAACAGGTTAACCGATCACTCAGCCTCAGGGTTCAGATTCGGTGGGTAACGAACATTGTCGCTCTCGCAGCTAGCGCCTCACGATCCGACAGCACGTGCACGTCGCCGGCAGTCCCGGCCTGGCTACACGTCGTGGAGACTTCCTCGCTGCTCCGTCCCAACCGACTGACCACCACACACCGCACCACCACTCGGAAATACTAGCGGTCGCACCAAACATAGTATGACAGTACTAGTGTTGATAAGCTCTGCTGTTGCCATTCAAGGAGGCAAGGCAGCAACTTCGTTGGGCCAGTAAGTAAGGAAGAAACTGGGTGTGACAATATGCCAAAGAATTTGGCATGAACACGAGCCACACACGGCTCAGTAACTTAGAATCTCTGAATCTCGAAAAAAGTTTCAAGGTTCATTGTAAGAATATATGGTAAAAATTTGTCGATTATCCATGAAGAAATTATGGAAGTGGCCATCGCCACAACTGGTACTTCTGCTACCCAGAAATTATGTGTTTTCGGGTATATCTTGATGAAGGACGACGATACTCGAAAACAGGAAAATGTCTAATGAATGTACAATTATAATTCCAACCATTTGCTGTGGTTAGTTATTTGACGAAGAGCATCGAAAAAGTTCAAACTAGGGTAGCTCGTATTGTATTATCGCGAAATAAGGGAGAGAGCGCCACGGATGTAATTCACGAATTGGGGTGGCAGTCATTCAAACAAAAGCGTATTTCGCTGCGGCAGGATCTTCTCATGAAATTTCAATTACCACCTTACTCCTCAGAGTGTGAAGGTAATTTGTTAGTGCCCACCAACATGGAGAGAAATGATCAACATAATAACTAAAACGGAGCTCGTACGGAAAGATTTAAGTATTCGTTTTTCTAGCCCGCTGCTCGGGAGTGGAACGGTAGAGAAGTAGGTTAAAGGTGGTTCGATGAAATGCAAAGTAATATGTAGATGTAAATACTTGCAGCCCGCGGGGCAAAAAACAGCAAAATTGGTTTTGTGTTTTTTCCCAGGAACCGCCGACGAACAAATGCTGGTTTTATAAGCCGCCTAATGCTCACCCTAGACCACATCCAATGTAAAAGTACCAAGAGATTTTCTCAATTAGCCTGAGTAGGAGGAAGAGAAGAAATTTTGATTCTGCACTCTAAGACAGGTGCAGTATGCCCGTTCTTCAGGTAGGTATAGGATCGATCACCAGGCCAAGGGCTATCCAAACCATTTGAGCCCTTTCCTCGGTGATCAATGGAACCAGAGATATGACCCTCAGAAATATTTCATTTTCATGCGCAGCTTTTTGGAACATACTGGTACCGTGCTGTCTTTCTCCGCATAGCAAAATATGTTCGCATAACAAACTTTTTGGTGCGTAAGGCAGAATGAGGATTGAGGTAGCTGTTTCCCCACTTTTCTGTCAAAGTCTTTCAAACAGGTGCGGCCGGCCGATGTGGTCGAGCGGTTCTAGGCGCTTCAGTCTGGAACCGCACGACCGCTACGGTTGCAGGTTCGAATCCTGCCTCGTGCATGGATGTGTGTGATGTCCTTTGGTTAGTTAGGTTTAAGTAGTTCTAAGTTCTAGGGGACTGATGACCTCAGATGTTAAGTCCCATAGTGCTCAGAGCCATTTGAACCATTTTGACCCCCTGGGTGTTGATTTATGACCCCTGGGGATAATCCATCCTTCTGAGAAACCCCTACCCCTCCTCCTCCCCACCCCTCTGGGAAAACCCCCAACCCTCACCCTCTCCCCCTCACACTTTTGATATAAAGTTTATTAACTAAGTAATTAAATCCATCAATTAATTAACCCCTCCCACTCTGGTAAATCCCCCAGCTCCCTCCCCTCCCCGATCTCGAAAGTAGTGGGAAAAGGACTCTGTGCTGGAGATTTTTTCCCCTTTATCGTTATTTAACACCTTACAGAAGGTGGGGTGGCAGCAGCACAGTACGCTGCTCTTCAGTCACAGGTTTTACAAAAGAAAAACAATGGAGACACAGAATATACAGAACATAGTGGGGGACAAAAATACAGTAGACACAGTAACGAAAAACACGAAACCGTTCACACGCGAAGACAACCAAAGAAACTGTTTGCACTGAACACGGACACTGATGATGGAGACGACATGTGAACGATGGAGCGTGGGCGGCGACAAACACTGAGGCACAAACACGATGGCACACACACTAAACTCATGGCGATGATCTCCGGCGCGTGAATGTCCACTTAATGTGTGCGAGTCCGGAGACCTGCCGAGAGGGGAAAGAAGGTGGTGGGGGGGAGAGGGGAGAGCAGAAATGCCAATGGGAGGGGAAATGGGGGGAGGAATGAAGGTATGGGGGGGTAGGGGAAACCTGGGCGAGGAGGGGGAAGGAAGGGAGGAGGGAATGAAGGGAGAGAGGGTGCCCTGAGGAAAAAAACACAGGGAGTGAAGGATAAAAGTTGATAGGAGGGGTACATTGAGGGGAGGAGGGCATCATCACCTTGGGAGAGGGTAAGGAGAGTGGCGAGATGGAGAGCAGGTGGGACGTGGAAATACAGGTGCGGCAGCGGGCCGGGGTGAGAGAGGATGGGAGAGACAAGCGGGTGAGGAGGATCGAGTTTATGGGAGGTGTAGAGGATCCGTATCCATTTGAGGAAAAGGAGGAGGTGGGGGAACGGTATAAGGTTGTACCGGATTCACGTGGGGGAGGGGAGACAGATGCAATAGGTGAGGTGAAGAGCAGGGCGTTCGAGGATTTGAAGGGATTTGTAAAAGGTAGGAGGAGCGGAGATCCAGGCAGGGTGGGCATAGCAGAGGATAGGGCAGATGAGGGATTTATAGGTGTGGAGGACGGTGGAGGGGTCCAGACCCCATGTACAGCCAGAAAGGAGCTTGAGGAGATGGAGTTGGCCTTAGCTTGGATTGTCCAGACATGGGGGGGGGGGTCCAGGAGGGGCGTGTGGTGTCACCGCCAGACACCACACTTGCTAGGTGGTAGCCTTTCAAATCGGCCGCGGTCCGCTAGTATACGACGGACCCGCGTGTCGCCACTGTCAGTAATTGCAATCCGAGCGCCGCCACACGGCAGGTCTAGAGAGACTTACTAGCACTCGCCCCAGTTGTATGGACGACTTAGCTAGCGACAACACTGACGAAGCCTCGCTTATTTGCAGAGAATATAGTTAGAATAGCCTTCAGCTAAGTCAATGGCTACGACCTAGCAATGCGCCATTACAGTCAATATTCTTGATAACGTACCGTCAAGTATGATGTATTCAAATGATGGATTAAAGTTAAGTATTCCAGCAGCTACGTACTTTTCTTTATAGCATTCATTAAGTATCCTGTTTCAGACCTCACGCCATCCTGCATGAGCTTATAGCGTGCATTTCGGCTTCCTCAAACAACACGGTGTTGGCACTTCTGCCTACACATCAGGGCGACGGTCAATGTGCTGGAGAGAAAGGATCTTATGATACGAAATTGAAGTCAATGTTAATTACGAGTACGTAGCAGAGGATAAACTGTTTATTTATAAAGTTCAATTTTCAGGGGTTAAATATCTTTATTTAGTGGTAAAAGCCCGCATCCAGCAACTCCATGTTCTAATTACGTAATTACACTGCTGTAGATTGGAGATGTTATTTTGGAAAAAAGTGTCGTGTGTATGCACACCTTGATATGCAGGAATCGGCTGAGCTAGTACACAATGCCACCACCAGAGGATGTCCCACCCCCACCCCTCGTCCCATCCCTCCTCAACCTCCCAGAAAAAATTGGGGGGAAAAAGACTCACTCTGTGCTGGAGAGGAAGTATCTCACGACACAAAATTCAATTCAAATGACTGTAAATAATACGTCGATGATGTACCCAAGGTAGCTCTGTCTCCCACAACCTGGTTAAATAATCATCGAGGAATGGAGTGAAGTCCGGCATAGTAGTGTGGGTGCCTATCGTCAGGGCGCTGCCACAAAGGTCCAAAACCGCCCAATGTCCTAATACAGGTCGTGTTACTAAATACCGCCGACCGGATATCGGCCTCCTTTGATCTCTCGACCCCTGACAAACCATCAAGTGGCGGTATTCTGTTGAACAGGAAATCCCAGACTCGCTTCCTGTTTATCTACGTGAATAAATTTCTCCAAACATGCAGATGGCAATTTTTCATCGCTCCTCAGAACACTGTGCTCCTATTGGCTAATGCTGGGGAAAAAGGGACAGCTGACACACTTTCGATACTAAAAATAGAGGGAAATATTCTATTAGCATTACCCTATCAAATAGTTTAACAATTTAGGCGAGTCAAATAGATCGCTTAAAACACTCAAACACTCACCACCACCTTACCATGACCCTTCGTCATAATAAAAAAATATTTTCAGCGTTTGAGTATCACATGCAAACGTGAAGCAAATCAAGTAATTAAATATCCGCCACAAATAGATCGTAGCGCTCGGTATATCAGAGGCCTTGTATGCAGCGACATTTGAGAACACAAGCACCCTCCTCCACCGTAACGTTTCCACTAAACATATCTCATGAAGAAACCCAATGGTGAAGAGCGCGCCGTCCGTCGACTGCCGGGGGCCGCAGCCGTGCCGGCCGTAGAGACCTGCACACGTATAGGCTTTGCCTGCCGGCAGCTACACGCCCACCCCCAGGCGTCCATACGTCCGCCGTACCGGCGCTCAGAGGTCGGCGGAGGGGGTTGGGGAATAATCGTCCAGCGCGCAAACACCCATCATTTTGAAGCTTCTCACGCAACACACACGTCCGCTTCTGTCGCCACTTACGCAGCACACTGGTTACTTCGCCAGCCCCCGCTGCAGCAGGCAAGAGCGGACAGGTCGGCGCGTTCTTTGTACCTGACCTCCCGTCCCTGGCTAGCCGTGCGGTCTAACGCTCTGCTTCACGAAGGGGAAGGCGTGCCGGTCGCCGGCACGAATCCGCCCGGCGGATTAGTGTCGAGGTCCGGTGTGCCGGCCAGCCTGTGGATGGTGTTTAAGGCGGTTTTCCGTCTACCTCGGCGAATGCGGTCTGGTTCCCCTTACTACACCTCAGTTACACGAATGCGTACGCCAAAATTGGGGTTACACTCGTCTCGTATGAGACGTTCCTGGGGGTTCCACTGGGGGCCGAACCGCACAATAACCCCGTATTCGTTGTGGGGCGGCGGTGGGGTGGGTGGACTGCTGTGGCCTGTCGTGGGTTTGTAAACCACTGAGGGCTACGGCGGGACGAAGCGCTGTATCGTTTCTAGATTCCAGGTTTAATACATACATACATACATGCATACATACAAACAACCTCCCGTCACAGGCGGAGCTAATGCGTGCCTTCCGGCCGCCGACTCTTCGTGACTACTAACGTCGCCAGTGGCGGCGCACTGCGAGTCAAGTGCCACCAGCTTTCCAGTTATATTCAATAAACCAAAACGAGAAACGCTATCAAAATACGCTGTGTTCTAATACAACTGAATCATAATTTACCGGGATATCCTTGCGACAGAGGTTTAATTTAATAAAACAAATACTATCTGTAAAACAAGTTGGCCCAAAACATCATGCATTAGCAAGACATCACTCGCAGATACGGTCTCTGTCTTCCCGAAGTCTCCTGCCCTAAACAAGCAGCATTTCAGGATTACCACTAAATACATAACCCTGTCAGTGAGAGTAGACCCTAAAAATGGTTCAAATGGCTCTGAGCACTATGGGACTTAACATCTGACGTCATCACTCCCCTAGAACTTAGAACTACTTAAACCTAACTAACCTAAGGACAGCACACACATCCATGATTCGAACCTGCGACTGTAGCGGTCACGTGGTTCCAGACTGAAGCGCCTAGAACCGCACGGCCACACCGGCCGGCAGACCCTAAAGAAATCCAGTTAACAAACCATCCAAATCCATACATAACCAAATGAATTATTTATTCATAAGAAACTAATAATTGTTATAAACAAAAAATACAAGTTTCAACAAGGATGGCAGGTCACAGTTTATTAAGTTTATCACTTTTAGATCTAGGGATACAGTGGAGAAATGAAACAGCCACGTAGTTAATTATTTTGCGAGAACTGAGAGGTCCCGGCGGAGGTTCGAGTCCTCCCTCGGGCATGGGTGTGTGTGTTTGTCCTTATGATAATTTAGGTTACGTAGTACGTAAGTTTAGGGACTGATGACCTTAGGAGTTAAGTCCCATAAGATTTCACACACACAGAACTGAGAGGGCATTGTATTACACACGCTGCTCCATCTATTCTCGTGTATATGGCCATATTTCCAGACTAGGAATGAGTTCATGTTTTCTCGCCTAACGAGAAACATAGGATTAGTTCTGCAGATAAAATCAGTAAAGATTTTGATTAGCTTTTATAGGATTTTCAGAGGACGAGAGTACCCATGCAGCCGGCAGCTGATCGCAGCTAGGAAATACCGCTAGCAGAGGCATAAACTGGTTGGTTCATCAGCTTGCGTCCACTGGGAACTCGAGCAACCTTGAGTAATCTTTTGCTCAGCTTGTCACAAAAACTAACCGTCCTCCGTAGACTTGATTGTCATTATAAGTAGTACCCAACTTAGAACCCGAATGGGATGATTTTTCGTAATATTGGCCAGCTTCACGGTATAATAGTAAAAATAATATTCTAGAGAACCTTCTAGTTAAATTTGATATTGTTGTGTTCAGTGTTTTCGATCAAACAGGACGTAATGCGTTATATTGACAACTGTCCTAACATTTTCATGTTACAATATATGTAAATTCGTGTACTTCTTTGACAATAATCACGAATTAAAAACAAATTGTGTACAGCTAAACACCGATGTGCTCTGTCATAGAATAAGTGCCAACTCCTAACGCCAATCATTTATTCTATACACGATAACGCACTCACAGGGTGTTTTAGCTGATGTCAGACTAAAGAGAAAGGATTGGAGTGTCAGAAAGTGCAGCCTTCCGCAAATTGCTGTAGGTTTCAATGCTGGGCCACCAACAACGAAACATCGTTTATATGGACTTTCAGAGCCGAAGGCCCACTCGTGTACGCTTATGACTGCAAGACACAAAGCTTTACATCTTGTCTGGGACCATCAACACTGACATTGGACTGTTAATGACTGGAAACATGTAGCCAGGTCGGACGAGTCTCGTTTCAGTTTGTATCGATCGGATATACGTGTGCGGGTATGGAGACAATCTCATGAATCCATGGATTCTGCTTATCAGCAGGGGACTGTTCAAACTGGTGTAGGCTCCGTAATGGTGTGGGGCGTGTGCAATTGGAGTGATAAAGGACCCCTGATAAATCTAGATACGACACTGACAGGAGACACGTACGTAAGTGTCCTTGAGACGTGGTAAAAAATCGCAGTTTTGAAGAGCGCGCCGCAGCGCGTAGTGTGAAGCAGTCGCCCTCCGTTTCTGGCGGTGGCGCCACTGTGGCAGTCGCCGCTTTGGGTGCCTCCCTCTGGTGGGAAAGGGGAAAGGTTGCCTGTTCCGTGCATTTAAGGGGCGCTACGAGCTCGCCAGTCGGTCAGAGTCTGGGTCAGTCTCTCGTCCCCAGCTTGCTCGTCTGTCGTCCGCATTTGTTAGGCAGTTAGTGTCTGTTTGTCGTTCGGAGTACTAGTATGTCAGTCTTTCGGATCAACCTTTAAAGCCGGCAAAACGAGATCCACTCCACCAGTAAGAGAACTCAGCTAGTGGTCGCCCGGTCGGGGCTTAGTTCCTGCATCTGAGTCTGCGCGTTACGCCGCCAGTCTGCTCGAGTTTGCTCAGGCAATGGTCATTGGCTGTTGGATCGATCGGTTGGTCGGTCGCGTACTGAGACACAAGATGACTTGTCCGTCTTGAGCGTCGGCGCATGTGAGGTCGCCACGTGAGTCCAGTGGGCTGCGGCGTATGGCGAGGGGTAGTGACTTCGCGGTCGACACGAGAGCAACAGGAGTCTACCCACGACATTAGTCTGGCTTGTGCGAGCTGGGACGCCGTGAGACGGGAGATCGGCGCGCCTTCCTGTGTCCGTTGAAGCGGCTGGCAGCGGACGGTTCGGGAGAGCGATTTGGGGGTGCTTCGCCAGGTCTTCTCGAGAAATCTCAGTTTATTAGAAGTTAAGTGATTGGTGATATCTTGTTTGATTTACTCTTGTTAAATTCCATTGTTTTCTCGGTGAGGTTACCAGCCGTTTTGCTTTGGGGTCGTCCCACCATTCTTCTCCGTTTTCCCACCCTCGGGAAGGTGGTTGTTTGTAAATTGGGTGGTCCGTTTTTCCCTTGTGGAGTATGGGCGGGTTAGAGCAACCTGCGGTTCGGCTTGTTCGGTAATCTCCCTATCAATCTACCGTACGTTAGTAGCTGCCTCTTTCATGTTTGTCGGATTTGGCGTGTTAACGAACTTATTGCTTGGAGTGAAACGGCCTAATACCTGAAATATGTTTTGATCTTTGTAAACTTTGATATTATGGCCTATGATCTTGAGAGGCGGTATCTGTGTACTGTAGAGCATCTTAACTAAGGTTTGGCCAACCTTGTAGAATTTTATATAAGATTGCATTTCATGGGCTTTTATTTAAATGATCATTTTAGTATATAAAGTTGCCACCCTTTCACCGTAAGACTTTTCTTAGAAGGTAAAATCAAGTTGCACCTTCGGCGGCAAGGTTAATATTTTACTTGTTAGTGTTTTGTACCATTTCCATCCCTCCTACGGGGAGTGCATAGTTTGTGTGCTTGTGTAAATTGTTAAAACTCTTAGTTTAAATTTATCTGGTGTGTTGCAGATTTGCACCAGTGTAGTCATTCAGAGGCTGTTGTGAGCGGTCGTAACGACGGCCGTGTCAAAAGGGAGCGGGAAGGTTCTCTGCCCGAAAGCTCATACAGTCAAAACTTGTTCCTTTCTGCCTCTGAATAAATTGTAACTTTGATATTTAGAGGGTGCTTTCGGATTACAATTTAAATCTGTTTCTTTTAAAAAAAATGCTTTTAGGCACTATTGAAGTGAATAAAATTCCCATTTGTTAAAAAGAATATTCTTTGAAAATAATTCACGGTTCAGTCCTGTCTGTTCACCTGCATCCGTTCATGTCTATTGTGCATTCTGACGGACTTGGGCAATTCCAGCCGGACAATGCGACACGCTACACGTCCAGAATTGCTACAGAGTGTTCTGAGTTTAAACACATCCACTGGCCACCAAACTCCCGAGACATGAACACTGTTGAGAATATCTGGGGTGCCTTGCAACGTGCTGTTCAGAAAAGACCTCCGCCCCCTCGCACTCTTACGGATTTGTGGATAGTCCTGCAGGATTCATGACGTCAGTTCCCTCCAGCACTACTACAGACGTTAGTCGAGTACACGCCGTGTCGTGTTGCGGCCCTTCAGCGTGCTCGTGGGGCCCTACACGATATTAGCCAGGTGTGCCAGTTTGTTTGGCTGTTCAGTGTAATTCCTATGACGCCCCACGGCCAGCCGTGCAGTTTCAAGGTTCAGAAGTTATGACGATTTTATTTCATATACTTCAATAAGTGTCACGCTATACATGGAACGCTCTTGGACGCCCTGAGAATGGCTCTGAGCACTATGGGACTTAACTTATGAGATCATCAGTCCCCTAGAACTTAGAACTACTTAAACCTAACTAACCTAAGGGCATCACACACATCCATTCCCGAGGCACGATTAGAACCTGCAACGCCATAAGAAGCAAACAGGAGCATACTAGGACCCTGTTAGACACACACGTCCAACGAAAACGACACGAGACAACAACGATAGCACACATTCGAAAGCACAAACACCACGGTAGCGATAAACACCCAACACTAGCGACGCTGCGGTGGAGCGGATGCGTGAACAACGACCTGCTCCTTCGGCGAACAAGGCAGAAGTGCCACTTAGCTGGCACACCAGTACTGCTAGGAATGAGCTTTCAGTGCAGTATTGTCGACTAATAGTGATAAGTACTAATGTTAGCTATGAGTTTAGTTTCAGATTCTCAGCGGAAAGGTCTTGCCGGAATCAAATAATACACTACTGCCCATTAAAATTGCTACACCACGAAGTTGACGTGCTACAGACGCGAAATTTAACCGACAGGAAGAAGGTGCTGCGATATGCAAATGATTAGCTTTTCAGAGCATTCACACAAGGTTGGCACCAGTGGCGACACCTACAGCGTGCTGACATGACGAACGTTTCCAACCGATTTCTCATACACAAACAGTAGTTGACTGGCGTTACCTGGTGAAACGTTATGATGCCTCGTGTAAGGAGGAGAAAAGCGTACCATCACGTTTTCGACTTTGATAAAGGTCGGATTGTAGCCTATCGCGATTGGGGTTTATCGTACCACGACATTGCTGCTAGCGTTGGTCGAGATCCAATGACTGTCAGCAGATTATGGAATCTGTGGGTTCAGGCGGGTAATACGGAACGCCGTGCTGGATCCCAACGGCCTCGTATCACTAGCAGTCGAGATGACAGGCATCTTATCCGCATGGCTGTAACAGATCGTGCAGCCACGTCTCGATCCCTGAGTCAACAGATGGGGACGTTTGAAAGACAACAACCATCTGCACGAACAGTTCGACGACGTTTGAAGCAGCATAGACTTTCAGCTCGGAGACCATGGCTGCGGTTACCCTCGACGCTGCATCACAGACAGGAGCGCCTGCAATGGTGTACTCAACGACGAATCTGGGTGCACGAATGGCGAAACGTCATTTTTTCGGATGATTCCAGGATCTGTTTACAGCATCATGATGGTCGCATCCGTGTTTGGCGACATCGCGGTGAACGCACATTGGAAGCGTGTATTCGTCATCGCCATACTGGCGTATCACCCGGCGTAATGGTATGGGGTGCCATTAGTGGCACGCAAAGTGCCCTCCGCCACACACCGTTGGGTGGCTTACGGAGTGTAAATGTAGATGTAGATTGGTTACACGTCTCGGTCACCTTTTGTTCGCACTGACGGCACTTTGAATAGTGGACGTTACATTTCAGATGTGTTACGACCCGTGGCTCTACCCTTCATTCGATCCCTGCGAAACCCTACATTTCAGCAGGATAATGCACAACCGCATGTTGCAGGTCCTGCACGGGCCTTTCTGGGTACAGAAAATGTTCGACTGCTGCCTTGGCCAGCACATTCTCCAGATCTCTCACCAACTGAAAACGTCTGGTCAATGGTGGCCAATCAATTGGCTCGTGTTGAAGCTGCATGGGCAGCTGTACCTGTACACGCCATCCAAGCTCTGTTTGATTCAATGCCCAGACGTATCAACGCCGTTATTACGGCGAGAGGTGGTTGTTCTGGGTACTGATTTCTCAGAATCTATGCACCCAAACTGCGTCACAATCTAATCAGATGTCAGTTCTAGCATAATACATTTGTCCAATGAATACCTGTTTATCATCTGCATTTCTTCTCGGTGTAGCAATTTTAATGGTCAGTAGTGTAAATTTTTCACCTTACTGTTACACTTTAAGTGAGATTATTTATCGGAAATGACAACGACGTACCACACCAGGAAGCAAATTGATGGTCACGTAGTTGCCAACGCATTCTACAAATTTGCCAGCTCTCCATTAACTAGCGATAGGAGGAATACGTTCGCTCAGCTGACTTGTTGGGTTGGATAGCACTTGCTAAGGTTGCCTGTCGAAGATGCGGAGGAGCCCGCTGCTACCGCACCAACTGGCAGCCGAAATATTTGAACCATAGCCCAATGAGTTTTATTCGAATTTCTGCAGCTATGATTTTAAGTTAGAAATAATATCGGGACTCGCTGACTGTAACTCAGACGTCATAAATAAAGAGCAGAGGAAATTATTTTGATAGCCTGCTCTTCAGAAACTGTCATAGCTATATAAAATCAATGAAAAATCAATCTATATCGCGATTTTACCATATTTAAATGACCGGCTTCGGCCTTTACAAAGCCATCTTCAGATAGCACTATCGTCTGAAGTTGACGATGCGTACAACAGCTGGTTGGCCTCTGTCGCTGAAACTGCAGTTCAAGCGACTGAGTTCAACTGGCTGTTGTACGCGTTGTATAGGCCGAAGCCGATCATTTTAATAGAGTACGATCACAATCTAGACTGTCTTTTCACTGATTTCATATTAAAAGACTGCTGCTTCCCTAAAATGTTACCAAAAATTTCGAGTTGTCATACACTCCTGGAAATGGAAAAAAGAACACATTGACACCGGTGTGTCAGACCCACCATACTTGCTCCGGACACTGCGAGAGGGCTGTACAAGCAATGATCACACGCACGGCACAGCGGACACACCAGGAGCCGCGGTGTTGGCCGTCGAATGGCGCTAGCTGCGCAGCATTTGTGCACCGCCGCCGTCAGTGTCAGCCAGTTTGCCGTGGCATACGGAGCTCCATCGCAGTCTTTAACACTGGTAGCATGCCGCGACAGCGTGGACGTGAACCGTATGTGCAGATGACGGACTTTGAGCGAGGGCGTATAGTGGGCATGCGGGAGGCCGGGTCGACGTACCGCCGAATTGCTCAACACGTGGGGCGTGAGGTCTCCACAGTACATCGATGTTGTCGCCAGTGGTCGGCGGAAGGTGCACGTGCCCGTCGACCTGGGACCGGACCGCAGCGACGCACGGATGCACGCCAAGACCGTAGGATCCTACGCAGTGCCGTAGGGGACCGCACCGCCACTTCCCAGCAAATTAGGGACACTGTTGCTCCTGGGGTATCGGCGAGGACCATTCGCAACCGTCTCCATGAAGCTGGGCTACGGTCCCGCACACCGTTAGGCCGTCTTCCGCTCACGCCCCAACATCGTGCAGCCCGCCTCCAGTGGTGTCGCGACAGGCGTGAATGGAGGGACGAATGGAGACGTGTCGTCTTCAGCGATGAGAGTCGCTTCTGCCTTGGTGCCAATGATGGTCGTATGCGTGTTTGGCGCCGTGCAGGTGAGCGCCACAATCAGGACTGCATACGACCGAGGCACACAGGGCCAACACCCGGCATCATGGGGTGGGGAGCGATCTCCTACACTGGCCGTACACCACTGGTGATCGTCGAGGGAACACTGAATAGTGCACGGTACATCCAAACCGTCATCGAACCCATCGTTCTACCATTCCTAGACCGGCAAGGGAACTTGCTGTTCCAACAGGACAATGCACGTCCGCATGTATCCCGTGCCACCCAGCGTGCTCCAGAAGGTGTACGTCAACTACCCTGGCCAGCAAGATCTCCGGATCTGTCCCCCATTGAGCACGTTTGAGACTGGATGAAGCGTCGTCTCACGCGGTCTGCACGTCCAGCACAGACGCTGGTCCAACTGAGGCGCCAGGTGGAAATGGCATGGCAAGCCGTTCCACAGGACTACATCCAGCATCTCTACGATCGTCTCCATGGGAGAATAGCAGCCTGCATTGCTGCGAAAGGTGGATATACACTGTACTAGTGCCGACATTGTGCATGCTCTGTTGCCTGTGTCTATGTGCCTGTGGTTCTGTCAGTGTGATCATGTGATGTATCTGACCCCAGGAATGTGTCAATAAAGTTTCCCCTTCCTGGGACAATGAATTCACGGTGTTCTTATTTCAATTTCCAGGAGTGTAGCTATTTTTGTTTTTTATGTGTTACGTGTACTGCAAACATGAAGCTCATATACCCAAAGTAATTCGCATTTTAGCATCGCCCGACACTATTTCCATTATTAGTAAATTACATTATTTTTAATATTATTAACTTAAAGTAGTTTCGCCTAAGAATGCTTTCATTGGGACAAGTTGTAACGCGTAATAAAACATATGAAATGTGAACGTGACACTGCTTACAAAACATGAACATCCACAAGGATATTTCATAAACTGAATAACACATACTTTCCAATCAGAAATGGAAACAGTGTAAGGAAAGCTTTCGCAATGACCAAAAAACTGGTCTCATAAAACAGCGAAGAAAATGAAACAGGTGAATGAATACACTGCAAGTTAGATAATGTGTGATACTGCTGGAGCGAATTGAGAATTATTTGGTCTCTTGCATAAACGCATAACCGGACATTACTAATTATATTGGTCCGCATTGCAAACCAATAAGTAGGTCATACCAGTAATTTTGTGAAATAAAGCAAAAGGTAATGCGATTAAGGGATTGATAACCGAGTGGAAGACATTGTTAAGATGAATACAACATTAAATGAGTGCATTTTTTCATAACTTTCCTTTCCTTTTTTTTTTTTTTTTTTTTTTTTTTGGAGTCATCAGTGTACTGACTGGTTTGATGCGTACCGCAACGGCATCCTCCCCTGCGCCAACCTCTTCATCTCAGAGCAGCACTTGCAACCTAAGTCCGCAACTATCTGCTGGATGTATTCCAATCTCTGTCTTCCTCTAGAGTTTTTGCCCTCTACAGCTCCATCAAGTATCATGGAAGTCATTCCCTGATGCCTTAACAAATGTCCTTTCTCCCTGTCAGTGTTTTCCACATTATTCTTTCCATTCCAATGCTACGCAGAACCTCCTCATCCCTTTCCTTATTCGTCCACCTAATTTTCAACGTTCGTCCGTAGCACCACATCTCAAGTGCTTCGATTCTCTTCTACAAAAGACTAAATCCCTCCCTGTCTTACATCCATTTTAATCCGAGCATTTCGTTCTTGTTCGTCCCCTCTTGGCTCTTATACATATTGTATATTACTCTTCCCTCCCTATAGCCTACCCCTATTTTTCTCAGAATTTCGAGCATCTTGCACCATGTGATGTTGTCGAACACTTTTTCCAGGTAGACAAATCCTATCCTATGATGGTGTCTAGAATTTTTTAGTCTTGCTTCCTTTATCAACCGCAACGTTAGAATTGCCTCACTGGTGCCTCTACCTTTCCTAAAGCCACACTGATCGTCATCTAACATAACCTCAATTTTCTTTTCAATTCTCCTGTATATTATTCTTCTCAGCAACTTGGATGCATGAGCTGTTAGATTGATTGTGGGATAATTCTCTCACTTGACATGTCTTGCACTCCTCGGAATTGTGTAGAAATTATTTTTCCGAAAGTCAGACGGTATGTCGTCAGACTCATACATTCTACACACCAACGTGAATTGTCGTTTTGCTGTCACTTCCCCCAATGATTTTAGAAATTCTGATGGAATGTCTAGCCCCTCTGCCTAATTTGATCTTAAGTCCTCCAAAGCGCTCTTCAATTCTGATTCTAAAATTGTATCCCCTTTCTATTCGAAATCGACTCCTGTTTATTCTTCCATCACATCAGACAAATCCTCCCCCTCATAGAGGCCTTCAGTGTACAATGTACTCTTTCAGCCTATCCCCTGTCTCCTCTGCATTTAACATTGGAATTCCCGTTGCATTCTTAATGTTACCACCCTCGCTTTTAATTTCACAAAGGTTATTTTGACTTTCCTATATGCTGAGTCAGTCCTTCCAACAATCATTCCTTTTTCGATTTCTTCAAACTTTTGATGTAGCCATTTCGCCTTAGCTTCCCTGCACTTCCTGTTTATTTCATTCCTCAATGCCTTTGTAATGCGTAGGTGCATTCCCTTCACGTTTTTAGGCCAAGTATTAAGCACATTTATGCGATCGGGAATGCTCAGTAGCAGAAAATCTACTTGTACATCTGACAATTATGCGTCAGCAATGAGCATTAATGATAATACCATAGGAGCCAATGTTGTGCAACCTTAGTAGGGACAAGATCTGACTATTCTGACTATTCGGGAGTAGGATCTTACAATCTGAGACAGTGTTCCGAGGCAAACTTCCATCACAATGTCCGCAAACGTAACGTCAGATCTCCCTGGCAACAGCGATCTAAACGCCCATTGGCTGAAAGTACGAAACGAGTGAAGTGTTCTTATTGGCTGAGGGAGAAAGGTGGGGTCTCTCTTGTGCGCCGGGAAGACAGGATGAGTTAATAGCGAGGCGCCACTCAAAACGCATGGTTGAGTAACTGGGGGCAGCTCCAAAAGAAAGGTCACGAGTAGATATTCCAGCTGTTACACAAAATATAAAGTGAAGGTTAGTTATCAGTGAACGCCACGTGTCATGGGCAATGTATATCACGAGTATGGAAAGTGAGAAATGTGTTAATGTGTTGTAAATGGTTGAATAAAATGGCGTAGCCAAGAGCCGCCATATTGTAAATTATATCTACATCTACATTTATACTCCGCAAGCCACCCAACGGTGTGTGGCGGAGGGCACTTTACGTGCCACTGTCATTACCTCGCCGGCCGAAGTGGCCGTGCGGTTAAAGGCGCTGCAGTCTGGAACCGCAAGACCACTACGGTCGCAGGTTCGAATCCTGCCTCGGGCATGGATGTTTGTGATGTCCTTAGGTTAGTTAGGTTTAACTAGTTCTAAGTTCTAGGGGACTAATGACCTCAGTAGTTGAGTCCCATAGTGCTCAGAGCCATTTGAACCATTTTGTCATTACCTCCTTTTCCTGTTCCAGTCACGTATGGTTCGCAGGAAGAACGACTGCCGGAAAGCCTCCGTGCGCGCTCGAATCTCTCTAATTGTACATTCGTGATCTCCTCGGGAGGTATAAGTAGGGGGAAGCAATATATTCGATACCTCATCCAGAAATGCACCCTCTCGAAACCTGGACAGCAAGCTACACCGCGATGCAGAGCGCCTCTCTTGCAGAGTCTGCCACTTGAGTTTGCTAAACATCTCCGTAACCTTATCACGCTTACCAAATAACCCTGTGACGAAACGAGCCGCTCTTCTTTGGATCTTCTCCGTCAACCCGACATGGTACGGATCCCACGCTGATGAGCAATACTCAAGTATAGGCCGAACGAGTGTTTTGTAAGCCACTTCCTTTGTTGATGGACTACATTTTCTAAGGACTCTCCCAATGAATCTCAACCTGGCACCCGCCTCACCAACAATTAATTTTATATGATCATTCCACTTCAAATCGTTCCGCACGCATACTTCGAGATATTTTACAGAAGTAACTGCTACCAGTGTTTGTTCCGCTATCATATAATCACACAATAAAGGATCCTTCTTTCTATGTATTCGAAATACATTACATTTGTCTATGTTAAGGGTCAGTTGCCACTCCCAGCATCAAGTGCCTATCCGCTGCAGATCTTCCTGCATTTCGCTGCAATTTTCTAATGCTGCAATCTGTATGCTACAGCATCATCCGCGAAAAGCCGCATGAAACTTCCGACACTATCTACTAGGTCATTTATATATATATTGTGAAAAGCAATGGTCCCATAACACTCCCCTGTGGCACGCCAGAGGTTACTTTAACGTCTGCAGACGTCTCTCCATTGAGAGCAACATGCTGTTTTCTGTTTGCTAAAAACTCTTCAATCCAAACACAGCTGGCCTGATATTCCGTAGGCTCTTACATTGCTTATCAGGCGACAGTGCGGAACTGTATCGAACGCCTTCCGGAAGTCAAGGAAAATGGCATCTACCTGGGAGCCTGTATCTAATATTTTCTGGATCTCATAAACAAATAAAGCGAGTTGGGTCTCACACGATCGCTGTTTCCGGAATCCATGTTGATTCCTACAGAGTAGATTATGGGTTTCCAGAAACGACATGATACGTGAGCAAAAAACATGTTCTAAAACTCTACAACAGATCGACGTCAGAGATATAGGTCTGTAGTTTTGCGCATCTGCTCGACGACCCTTCTTGAAGACTGGGACTACCTGTGCTCTTTTACAATCATTTGGAACCTTCCGTTCCTTTGGAGACTTGCGGTACACGGCTGTTAGAAGGGGGGAAGTTCTTTCGCGTACTCTGTGTAGAATCGAATTGGTATCCCGTCAGGTCCAGTGGACTTTCCTCTGTTGAGTGATTCCAGTTGCTTTTCTATTCCTTGGACACTTCGATGTCAGCCATTTTTTCGTTTGTGCGAGGATTTAGAGAAGGAATTGCTGTGCGGTCTTCCTCTGTGAAACAGCTTTGGAAAAAGGTGTTTAGTATTTCAGCTTTACGCGTGTCATCCTCTGTTTCAATGCCATCATCATACCGGAGTGTCTGGATATGCTGTTTCGAGCCACTTACTGATTTAACGTAAGACCAGAACATCCTAGGATTTTCTGTCAAGTCGGTACATAGAATTTTACTTTCTAATTCTCTGAACGCTTCACTCATAGCCCTCCTTACGCTAACTTTAACATCGTTTAGCTTCTGTTTGTCTCTGTTTGTCTGAGAGGTTTTGGCTGCGTTTAAACTTGCAATGATGCTCTCTTTGCTTTCGAAGTAGTTTCCTAACTTTGTTGTTGAACCACGGCGGGATTTTCCCGTCCCTCGCAGTTTACTCGGCACTAAAACGCATTTTACGATTGCCTTGAACTTTTTCCATAAACACTCAACATTGTCAGTGTTGGAACAGAAATTTTCGTTTTGATCTGTTAGGTAGTCTGAAATCTGCCTTCTATTACTCTTGCTAAACAGATAAACCTTCCTCCCTTTTTTTATATTCCTATTTACTTCCATATTCAGGGATGCTGCAATGGCCTTATGACCACTGATTCCCTGTTCTGCACTTAAAGAGTCGAGAAGTTCAGGTCTGTTTGTTATCAGTAGGTCCAAGATGTTATCTCCACGAGACGGTTGTCTGTTTAATTGCTCGAGGTAATTTTCGGATAGTGCACTCAGTATAATGTCACTCGATGCTCTGTCCCTACCACCCGTCCTAAACATCCGAGTGTCCCAGTCTATATCTGGTAAATTGAAATCTCCACCTAAGACTATAACATGCTGAGAAAATTTATGTGAAATGTATTCCAGATTTTCTCTCAGTTGTTCTGCCACTAACGCTGCCGAGTCGGAAGGTCGGTAAAAGGAGCCCATTATTAACCTAGCTCGGTTGTTGAGTGTAACCTCCACCCATAATAATTCACAGGAACTAAACACCGTCTATGCCTTTGTAAAAATTTCGGCAGAATTTATCTCTGGCTTCAGCCAGCTTTCTGTACCTATAACGATTTCAGCTTCGGTGCTTTTTATCAGTGCTTGAAGTTCCGGTACTTTACCAACGCAGCTTCGACCGTTTACAATTACAATACCGATTGCTGCTTGGTCCCAACATGCCCTGACTTTGCCCCGCACCCTTTGAGGCTGTTGCCCCTTCTGTACTTGCCCGAGGCCACCTAACCTAAACAACCGCCAAGTCCACGCCATACAACCCCTGCTACCCGTGTAGCCACCTGCTGTGTGTAGTGGACTCCTGACCTATCCAGCGGAACCCGAAACCCCACCACCCTACGGCGCAAGTCGAGGAATCTGCAGCCCACACGCTCGCAGAACCGTCTCAGCCTCTGATTCAGACCCTCCACTCGGCTCTGTACCAAAGGTCCACAGTCAGTCCTGTCGACGATGCTGCAGATGGTGAGATCTGATTTCATCCCACTAGCGAAACTGGCAGTCTTCACCAAATCAGATAGCCGCCGGAAGCGAGAGAGGATTTCCTCCGATCCATAGCGACACACATCATTGGTGCCGACATGAGCGACCACCTGCAGATGGGTGCACCCTGTACCCTTCATGGCATCCGGAAGGACCCTTTACACATCTGGAATGACTCCCCCCGGTATGCACAAAGAGAACACATTGTTTTTCTTCCCCTCTCTTGCTGCCGTTTCCCTAAGGGGCCCCATTACGCGCCTGACGTTGGAGCTCCCAACTACCAGGAAGCCCACCCTCTGTGACCACACGGATCTTGCAGACTGAAGGGCAACCTCTGGAACAGGACAAGCAGCCATGTCCGGCCGAAGATCAGCATCAGCTGGAGACAGAGCCGGAAACCAGTTCGTCAGACAAACTAGAGAGGACTTCCATTCAACCCTCCGGAATGTCTTTCGCCCCCTGCCACACCTCGAGACGACCTCCCAGTCTACCACGGGTGAGGGGTTAGCCTCAATGTGGGCAGTATCCCGGGCAGTCACAGCCGCAGTCCGATCGGGGGATGCGTGGGACGAGCTGGCCGTCCCCGACAAACCCCCATCCGGACCCCCACAGTGATGCCCATTGGCAACAGCCTCAAGCAGTGTGACCGAAGCCAACACTGCCTGAAGCTGGGAGCGAAGGGATGCCAACTCAGCATCCGAACACAGCAGTCGCAGTCCCTATCCATGCTAAAAAAACTGTTGTGCAAAGAACGTCTGAACTAATCTACAGAGAGCACAAACAATTCGACACAAAATTTAAACGGTTATTAAAATACAATAGTAAATGCAGTAATGCTGCTACTTGCGCACTGCTGACACACTGCTCGGCGGCAGAAGGAGACTACGCGATTTTACACTATTCAGGTACAAAAGCGCGATGCTACAACTCTAAAATACTATAATACGCCCGAAATTTATGAATTAAACAATGCAAGTACCCAAAAACACGCAAAGAAATTAAGAATTAAACTATGTAACAAATAAGTGAGCTAAGAGTATACGATTTGCTGCTGGCAGCTGCTTATCCAACGGCGGGAGGGAGCACACTCTATGACGTGTGCCTCAAAGTATTTTCTTTATTAAAACGAGTACAGTAGAAAATGTTGTTAACATTTAACAACTGGCATCCCTACACACACCCCACATCAGCAGAATCACCAACCTACATGAAACTAGCGTCTGAGCACTACTACTGTGCGATGAGGAACCACCGAAGCAGCAAGACACCAGATTAGTGATACCGAAACCAGAGAAGTAAAGAAGAGTGGCTTCCTTCTCGCTACAATGCCACAGAGGGAATTGTACCTTGTATGTCTGTATGCCAGTACCTTTTATATACATAAAAAAGTTACAAATCTCAGGGCCGATTTGACTGGGCGTGGACACGACTCAATAATTATAGGGAAGGAGGAGGAATAAATCGTTCCACCATTCTTCATAGACGAGTCGGCAGCTCTCCCATCGGCGACCGACGGCTTTGCGGCAAGGTCCACGACCGACGGCTTTGCGGCAAGATCCAGATACGGCCTCCGCGTTGGTGGCTCGCCGTGTGTGGCGTGGCCGAAGTCGCGATGTCACTGTGTCCAGAGGCAGATGTAGGCAAGGGATGGAAGAGTCCCCACGTCCTCCTGCTTCCACCGACCATCTTCTTCCATTTCTCTCACTCTCTATACTCACCGTCAGGTTGAATTTTCCCTCCTCTCGGATCTGTCATTGGCGGACTAAAATTGCAGTGTCGCCCGACGACGGACTGGTGTTCCGTGACAACGCCTCTCAGCGCAGGATGAAAATTTTCTACGTTGCGTGGGCTGGTGTGCTACTGAGGAATGAAGTCTTTTTCACGTTTTCACTGTCAATGCTGTTCCCAGCATTTGTCGCATATTGTTCCGTTGTTTTTCTGCGTTCCTTAGTTGCTGTGAAAGCAGCCACACAACACGTCTCTGAAATGGCTATCTCTGCGTAAGACCTGGACTGTCTCACTTTTGTGCTTCATCTGAGAATCTCCTAGCATTCATGATTTATAATCAGCATCCTTACTGTCCACCACACATTTTTTTTCTTTTATTTCTTTTTGAGATGACTGACCTATTCCACAGTTCTTTAGTTTCACATCCCTCCCTGTCCGAATTCTTGCCGATTTGCGCCTAGGCTCTGTTCCATTGTCTGCAGGGGTCCCTCAGATATCTGCACATTTTGCATTGTCCGCCAGGCCCTGCACAAGACATCTTTTCTTAAGCGAGACTAGGGCACCTGCTGGGCTATCCTTCCCCCACCCCACGCCCACTCTCCCTCCTTGCACATTTGCAGCATTATCGTATTCCAAGACGGAATGAGTATGGTAAAGTACTGTTGATTGGTGGTAGTGGCCTAGCACGAGGGGAAAGTCAGACCCCATAGCGCGAGCACCAGAGACGCATTGTGCATACACACAGCCCTCCGTATGTCCTAGCCTCGCTTAAGAAAGGGCACTTTGTAAAGAGCCTGTCAGACAATGCGAAACGTGCGCCAGATGATAAGTCTTGTTATGGAGATTATTTATGGGACTACCCGGGCAGGTTTTACAGGCAAGCGACACAAACCGCCGCTAGGGACCTCAAGCTGAGAGAAGTCCCAGAGGCGCCACAGCTGTAATATTTCTGTTATCACAATCAGTAGGGTTACTTGCGGCGCACCTGGCGCCCAACGCAAGACTTGTATATCGTACATATCGCAACTAGTGGCGAAAATCGCACAGGTGAAAATGTAAGAAGGAAAAGGGGAGAGGGAGGAGGGGCGGTGTCAAATGATTAGTTCGCTTGCGTGGAAAGATGTTCTCCAACTGGCTCTGGGAATTAACACAATGGTTGTAACAAGCAACGATTTACGGTAGTGAGCAATAAGTAGCTAAGAAGAGATAATCGCATACTACAATGAAAAGTTTGGCGCTTGTCTGCAACTAGTTCTGATTGTCAAACGCTGCATCACTGATTTCCGAAAAGCCTACCTACGATTATTGGGTATGAAGTGAAATTTGTGACTCGACTGAGGACTTTTGGTGGGGAGGACGCAGCATGTTATCTCGGATGGAGAGCCAGCGTCACATGAGGAAATAACTTCGGGTGTGCCCCAGCGAAGTGTGTTGGTCCCTTGCCGTTCGTGTTGTATATTAATGACCTTACAGACAATATTAACAACAAAATCAGGCTTTTCGTAGATGGTGCAGTTATCTGTAATGAAGTACTATCTGAGAGAAGCTGCATAAATATTCAGTAAAAGATAAGATTTCAACGTGGTGCAGAGATTGGCAACTTGCTCTAAATGTTCAGAAATGCAAAATTGGGAACTTCGCAAAACGAAAAAACGTAGTATCCTATAACTACAATATCAGTGAGTCACTAATGGAATCAGCCAACTCATACAAATATCTGGGTGAAATGGAATGATCACATAGGTTCAGTCGTGGGTAAAGCAGGTGGTACAATTCGGTTTATTGGTTGAACACTGGGGAACTGCAACCACTCTACAAAGGAGGTTGCTTACAAATCACTAGTGCCACCCGTCCTAGAATACTGACAAAGCTTGTGAGAAGAACTAACAGGGCATATTCAACATGTACAGAGAAGGGCAGCACGGCTGGTTACAGATTTGTTTAGTCTGTGGAAGAGTGTCACAGAAATAGTGAACGAACTGAAATGCCAGACTCTTGAAAACAAACTATCCCGAAAAAGTCTATTAACACAGTTTCAAGAACCAGTTTTAAATTATTACTCCAGGGGCGTACTACAACCCTCTACGTATACCTCACACAGGGATCATGAGGATAAGATCAAAATTATTTATTGCATGCACAGAGGCATTTAAACAATGATTCTTCCCGCGCTCCATACGTGAATGGAACAGGAAGCAACCGTAATGATTGGTACAATCAGACGTATCCTCTGTCATGCATCTTACGGTGGTTTGTAGGGTATAGATGTAGATGTCTTAGAACTTTCACAATGCAGACAACGGTACTTTAAGAGCAGTTCGGACTCATTCGGTATGTCATCAAAAGATGAAATGAAAGTAAAATCAGAGTCACCGACTGAGTAATTTTCAGCCACATGTAGAGTGTATTTAATATAGTAGTCTGTTTTCACAATTACACTAAGTTAATTCTCGTATGAAGTTTCTGATACCCCGGAGGCTTCGCTAGTACGAAGAATCAGGGAATAATTGTAAAGCAAACATCACCAGTTGTGAAACTTCACCCCACACTCAGCTTGATGGACTTCTTACTGATATTTTGGTTTCCGTCTTACTGATTGCACAGCATTTTGACACGGCCGTTCATCAGACGCATTTCGCTTTCATTGACGAAGCAATATCAGCGATTACATTGCAATTACAACAAGTATATGATATTATTCGTTATTTTGATTACTGCAGACTGAACTGCAGTTTCGCTCAATGAAAATATATTTCAGACAATATAGACAGTACTATCATGTACTGATGACAGCTGTTTCTTCCTTCATGTTAGCAGAGGAAAGGATCGGGTAGCTCTGCACATACTCACCGGGTCCTTTCTTTGCAAGTTGTTGAGCCCTCATCACTTCCTTCATTTGAAATCTTATGTCCTGCCAAATTAAGTATTCTTAAGGAAAATGTTCATAAGTTTATAATGATCACAAGAATAAAAAGTGCCATCTTCTCATAATGTTTATGGGATAATCACAGGTGGTACTGCATAACGAAAAGAAGTAAACTGCATCTGGCAAACAAGTTTCACAGTCTGAGGAAAACAATAACTGCGCCAGGTACTCAAGAGTAGAACTGTCTAAACTACTGCCGCTGCTCTTTATTTGTGATACTTGAGTTACAGTCTGTGAGTCTGGATATTACTCCAAACTATGCCTTACATCAAAATTATTGGGCTGTTCTTCAGATATTTCGCCTGCCAATCAACGCCACAGCAGCTGGCGTCATCGCATCTTCGAAAGGCGAGCTCCCAAGTGCCGTCCATCTTAGCACGTAGGCTGAGCGAACTTATTTCTTCAGTCGTTAGTCTGATGGAAAAATGGAAACGTTGTAAAATTACATGACCGTCGATTTATTTCCTGGTGTGGTTCACAATTGTCCTGCTATATATATTTAGGATTTTGTTATCATTTCCGATAAACAATCTGAATGATTCTCTCTTAATGTGTAACATATCTATCATTTGATTCCAGGAAGGTCAGTGCAACAGAATATATAACAAATCTCATATTTAACATAACTTATTATCTACACTCCTGGAAATTGAAATAAGAACACCGTGAATTCATTGTCCCAGGAAGGGGAAACTTTATTGACACATTCCTGGGGTCAGATACATCACATGATCACACTGACAGAACCACAGGCACATAGACACAGGCAACAGAGCATGCACAATGTCGGCACTAGTACAGTGTATATCCACCTTTCGCAGCAATGCAGGCTGCTATTCTCCCATGGAGACGATCGTAGAGATGCTGGATGTAGTCCTGTGGAACGGCTTGCCATGCCATTTCCACCTGGCGCCTCAGTTGGACCAGCGTTCGTGCTGGACGTGCAGACCGCGTGAGACGACGCTTCATCCAGTCCCAAACATGCTCAATGGGGGACAGATCCGGAGACCTTGCTGGCAAGGGTAGTTGACTTACACCTTCTAGAGCACGTTGGGTGGCACGGGATACATGCGGACGTGCATTGTCCTGTTGGAACAGCAAGTTCCCTGGCCGGTCTAGGAATGGTAGAACGATGGGTTCGATGACGGTTTGGATGTACCGTGCACTATTCAGTGTCCCCTCGACGATCACCAGTGGTGTACGGCCAGTGTAGGAGATCGCTCCCCACACCATGATGCCGGGTGTTGGCCCTGTGTGCCTCGGTCGTATGCAGTCCTGATTGTGGCGCTCACCTGCACGGCGCCAAACACGCATACGACCATCATTGGCACCAAGGCAGAAGCAACTCTCATCGCTGAAGACGACACGTCTCCATTCGTCCCTCCATTAACGCCTGTCGCGACACCCCTGGAGGCGGGCTGCACGATGTTGGGGTGTGAGCGGAAGACGGCGTAACGGTGTGCGGGACCGTAGCCCAGCTTCATGGAGACGGTTGCGAATGGTCCTCGCCGATACCCCAGGAGCAACAGTGTCCCTAATTTGCTGGGAAGTGGCGGTGCGGTCCCCTACGGCACTGCGTAGGATCCTACGGTCTTGGCGTGCATCCGTGCGTCGCTGCGGTCCGGTCCCAGGTCGACGGGCACGTGCACCTTCCGCCGACCACTGGCGACAACATCGATGTACTGTGGAGACCTCACGCCCCACGTGTTGAGCAATTCGGCAGTACGTCCACCCGGCCTCCCGCATGCCCACTATACGCCCTCGCTCAAAGTCCGTCAACTGCACATACGGTTCACGGCCACGCTGTCGCGGCATGCTACCAGTGTTAAAGACTGCGATGGAGCTCCGTATGCCACGGCAAACTGGCTGACACTGACGGCGGCGGTGCACAAATGCTGCGCAGCTAGCGCCATTCGACGGCCAACACCGCGGTTCCTGGTGTGTCCGCTGTGCCGTGCGTGTGATCATTGCTTGTACAGCCCTCTCGCAGTGTCCGGAGCAAGTATGGTGGGTCTGACACACCGGTGTCAATGTGTTCTTATTTCCAGGAGTGTATTAAGAATACCACAGTGAGAGAACGGTACTGGTGCGCTAGCTAGGTCGTAGTTCTGCCTCGTGTGTCGAGCAAGCGAGTTGTTCTTACTTCTCCTTGTACTGCAGCGCCACGTGTGTCAATCTTGTGTGTACTCGGTCTTGTGTGTGTATCGGCCGTTGTCGCATCGTTCCTGCCTAGCGGTTGCATGCCACGCAACGATTGCATGGCATGGTCAACCTGCTATGCAAAGTCCATCAACTCTGCAGTACAGCGGAGCAGCTTGAAGGCGTCTGCATGGCTCCGTAACATGACGTCTGTCCAAAATGGGGTCACCCTATCACACTGTGCGTGAGAGGCGCCACCGCAAATTTCAGCACATTGCAGCAGTAAACACGGAGGCGGGCGGATATGCCCAGAACTATGGGATCTTTTATGTAGAAAATCCACGGAACATTCGAGATTGTGAAGAAGTGTTGCACGATTTTCCCGCAGCTAGAGATGTGGCAAGCGATGATACCTCGCTGTTGGTCACCACATCCGACGAGTTGACATGTGTAAGGGGCACCGAACAAATAACCAGGACCAGATGGTTTGCTTCAGGAATTCCACCTCACTTTTTACGACATTATGGGCGACAAGTGGCTCCAGATGCATCAAGATCTGATCTGCCCTGATTTCACTGTCCCCATAGAATTCACGGACAACATCCGATCCTGGTATCGAAACCGAGTGGCAGTTTAAGGAGGCAAGACGTTCGCCCACTCATGCTGCTGAACGCCGATTACAGGAACTTCACCCGCATATTCTGCGCACGCCTCCATGCCACTACCTACAAAACCAATTACATTGAAGAGCCAAAGAAACTGGTATAGGCATACGTATTCAAATACACAGATACGTAAACAGACAGAATACGTCGCTGCGGTCGGCAACGCCTATAACAGACGACAAGTGCGTGGCACAGTTGTTAGATCGGTTACTGATGCTACAATGACAGCTAATCAAGATTTAAGTGAGTTTGCTCGTAGTGTTATAGTCAACTCAAGAGCGATGGGACACAGCATCTCCGAAGTAGCGTTGAAGTGAGGATTTTCCCGTATGCACCGTGAATATCAGGAATTTGGTAAAACATCAAATCTTCGACATCGCTGCGGCTGGAAAAAGATCCTGCATGAAAGGGAACAACGACCACTGAAGAGAATCGTTCAGCGTGACAAAAGTGCAACCCTTCCGCAAATTGCTGCAGATTTCAATGCTGGGCCATCAGCAAGTGTCAGCGTGCGAACCATTCAACGAAACATCATCGATGTGGGCTTTCGGAGCCGAAGGCCCACTATTGATGACTGCACGACACAAAGCTTTACGCCTCGCTTGGACCCGTCAACACCGATATTGGACTGTTGATGACTGGAAACAAGTTGCACGGTCGGACGAGTCTCGTTTCAAATTGTATCGAGCGAATGGACGTGTATGGGTATGGAGACAAATCATGACTCCATGGACCTTGCATGTCAGCAGGGGACTGTTCTAGCCACTGGAGGCTCTGTAATGATGTGTGTGTAATTGGAGTGATATGGGGCTCCTGATACGTCTACATACGACTCTGATAGGTGAATAAGCATCCTGTCTAATTACCTGCATCCCTTCATGTACTTTGTGCATTCCGACGGACTTGGGAAATTCCAGCAGGACAATGCGACAACCCACACGTCCAGAATTGCTACAGGGTGGTTGCAGGAACACTCTTCTGAGTTTAAACAATTCCACTGGCCACCAAATTTCCTAGCGCCTGCAACTCTCGCTTCCCGCGAAGCAGACCGGTACAGCGGGCCCCGCACCGAGTAGGGGTCAGCCTGGCCGGTCGTCCCGGAAACACAGACGCTTCCCACAGACCACCAGGAGGCGTCCACGGCGCCACAAGAGGTCGCTACAGCCGCGGACCTCTTTCCTTCCTCTCGCCACGTGACTGCAAATAGAACCAGCCATATCCATGCGCCGAGCAGTATTTAGGCTGGCGCACGAGCCTGGAGAGGCGCACTCGTGACGGGGATACACTTACCCGCCACCGGCAATTACAACGACACATCCGCAACCTGCTTACTGCGAAGAAACGCCGTGCCTGGCGCCAGACATGTACACAACTCAACACCACGCTCCCCATAAACTCTTCCAAGTATTGGTCTGCTTTCCACCGCCTTACTGGGAACCGCCCCGCCCCCCAGTACCCTCTCCTCCTTAATGACCGTCCCTTTCCTGACAACCTCAGTAAGGCCAACCACTTTGCCTCCCACCTCTCTGATGTTTTTTTCCATCCCAGATGATCCCCACTTTGATTATTCCCTCTTCCCTGATGTCATGGACCGTACGAATACCTCTGTTCCTCCCCTTGATCCTAGCTTCCAGTACTTGGGCCACACCCCACCATCTGAACTTAACACTCCCATCACTACCCAGGACATCAGCCGCTCACTCCGCACTAAACGCAACACTGCTCCCGGCCACGACTGCGTTACCTACCGCCACCTCAAACACTGCCCTCCCTCGTTCCTTTCCATCCTTGCCACCCTCTACAATGTCATCCTTGCCACTGGCTTCTATCCCGACCTGTGGAAAACCTCCCGTATCCTGATGTTCTCCAAACCCAACAAGCCTCCATCTGATGCCTCTTCCTATCGTCCTATCTGTCTCACATCGGTGTTCAGCTCTTGGAATCCATCCTTTCCCGGCGCATCCATCACCACCTCCGCCAAAACCACCTCCTCCTACACACCCAATGTGGCTTTCGACCTTCCTTCTCTGCTGATGACCAACTTCTCCGCCTCACTCATCTCCTCTCCCTCCAGCTAAACTCCCATCGCTCCGCCATTTTTGTCTCCCTTGACCTCGAAAAGGCCTATGACCGTGTCTGGCATCCCGGTCTCCTGTTTAAACTCCACACCTACGCCCTTCCTATCAACTACATCCGTCTGGTGGCCTCCTTCCTCTCCCACCGCCCCTCCTATGTTACCATCCATAATGCCAATTCCCACACCTTCTACCCCTCTGTAGGTGTGCCCCAGGGCCCTGTCCTCTACCCTCTCCTCTACCTCCTGTACACGGCAGATATGCCCCAACCCCCCCCCCCCTCCAGTACACCTCTTGCAATATGCTGATGACACCGCATTCCTCGCCCTCGCTCCTACCCTCCAACGGTCCCAACGCCTTCCCCAGAATCACCTTGACCTTTTTGCTGCATGGTGTAACCAGTGGCTCCTGAAACTCAACCCCTCCAAGACCCAGGCGATCATCGTAGGTCGTACCACTCGCTCCTTCCAGCTCCTGGATTTCTCCCTTACTGTCTGTGCCCGTCCTGTCCGCCTCACCCTCACCTACCTTGGCCTCACCATTGACCGTCACCTCACCTGGATCCCTCATCTCCGCTCCATCCAATCCAAAGCCCACAACCGCCTCTGACTCCTCAAACTCCTCTCCGGCCGGACATGGGGTTTGCACCCCTCTACCATCCTCCTCACCTACAAATCCTTAATCCGTCCCATCCTCTGTTATGCCAGTCCTGCCTGGATATCTGCCCCCCCCTCCCCAAAGTCTATAAGTCCCTCCAGATCCTTGAGCGTGTTGCACTCCGCCTCGCCTTCCATGTATGCCTCCCGTCCCCCACGCGGATCCTCTATGATCTCATTCCTTTCCCCCATCTGCTCCTATTCCTCAAACATCCTCTACACCTCCCGCCGTCTTGAGCCCCCTCACCCCCTGGTTGCTCCTCTCCTCTCCGATCCCCGCCCCCTGCCACGTCTTCACTGCTGTGTCCCCCCTACCCTCCATCTCTACACCCTACATCTCCTTTCCCAAGGTGGCTTCCATCAACTCCCCCTCCCAGATGATGCCCTCTCTCCCTCCATTTATCCCTCCTATCAACTCTGATCCTCACTCCCCCTCCTTTCCTCTGTCCTTTTCCCGGGCTCCCTCTCCCCCCTTCCATCCTCTTTCTTCCACACCTCCCCTCTCTTTGCCCCCTTCTCTCCCCCAAGTCCTTTTACATTTCCCTCCTCTGCCTCCTCTCATTCCGTCTCGCGTCTGCACTTCTCCCCCTTTCTTAGTCCTCTCCCTCCTTGGTTCCCCCCCCCCTTTTCGTTTTTTCCTCTCCTCCCTCCTTGTTTTTCCCCCTACTCCAGGTCCCCCCCCCCCCATCTGCCTTGGATCGGCAGTGCCATCTTTGTGCTGCCTTTTTCGTGCAGTGTTTAACAGTGTGTTTTTCCAGTGCGTGCTCCGTGTTGTGTCTTTTGGGAAGTGTAGCGAACAGCCATCATACTGTCGCTGGGTGTGCTATTTTTTTTTTATCACCTGCAAACAGAAACCAGACTGTCGCCATGTTTTTTAATTGTGTGTCTACTATGTTACTTGTCTGATTCCTGTGTATTTTATCAACATTGCCAACCCCTTTAGCTTTCTGTTTTAACTTTCCGCATTTTTACGCCATTTTACACTTTAAATCACCATTTTATCGCCTGTTTTTCCTTGTTTGCAGGATGCAGGGACGATGGGACTGCAACATGGGGCTTTTCGGTTCCCCATATGCGCCAGTTCTGTTTATTGACGAAGCCGTCCAGGTAAAAATAAGCTTCGTCAGTAAACCAAATGCTGCCCACATGCATATCGCCGTCATCAATCCTGTGCACTATATCGTTAGCGAATGTCTCTCGTGCAGCAATTGTAGCGGCGCTGAGGGGTTGCCGCGTTTGAATTTTGTATGGATAGAGGTGTAAACTCTGGCGCATGAGACGATACGTGGACGTTGGCGTCATTTGGACCGCAGCTGCAACACGGCGAACGGAAACCCGAGGCCGCTGTTGGATCACCTGCTGCACTAGCTGCGCGTTGCCCTTTGTGGTTGCCGTACGCGGTCGCCCTACCTTTCCAGCACGTTCATCCGTCACGTTCCCAGTCCGTTGAAATTTTTCAAACAGTTCCTTTATTGTATCGCTTTTCGGTCCTTTGGTTACATTAAACCTCCGTTGAAAACTTCGTCTTGTTTCAACAACACTGTGTTCTAGACGGTGGAATTCCAACACCAGAAAAATCCTCTGTTCTAAGGAATAAACCATGTTGTCTACAGCACACTTGCACGTTGTGAACAGCACACGCCTACAGCAGAAAGACGACGTACAGAATGGCGCACCCACAGACTGCGTTGTCTTCTATATCTTCCACATCACTTGCAGCGCCATCTGTTGTTGAAAATTGTAACTACTGTAATTTCGAAAGTTTGTCCGCCTGAAAATGTACTGTTGTCCCAAGCATATTGCAACAAACGGTGTACTTCTATCGCTGCTCGTTTAGTTTTTATTGCCGTTTCAAATATACCGGTCATTTTTGAAACACCCTGTATTATTGAGCATGTTTGGGATGTCTTGCAACGTGCTGTTCAGACAGACCTCGACACCCTCGTACTCTTACGGATTTATGGACATCCCTGCAGGATTCATTGTGTCAGTTCCCTCCGGTACTACTTCAGACATTAGTCGAGTCCACGCCACGTCGTGTTGCGGCACTTCTACGTGTTCGCGGGGTCCTACACGATATTAAGCAGGTGCCAGTTTCTTTGGCTCTTCAGTGTATAAAAATTACTGATATTTGAAAAAAAAGAAAATAGTGCTATAAAACTTTTTAATCACTTCTGCTGGTGACATAGCTCCTGAAATGGTAAAATGGTACGAAGAAAATTTTTTCTTGTTAATAATGAAATTTCATTCCGCCATGCAGCACCAGATTCCCATCAGACTGACAAGGACGTTGACCGATGGCATTGTTCAGAAGCCAGTGACCGATCTCAGTATTACACAATTTGCGTAATTACATTGCCCGGATACTGATATAAAAGGTCCGTAAAAGAGATCTCAGGGATCCTAAAAGAAAAGTTTTATAAAGTAAATGCCAATTTAACACTAGTAGCGTTCAGTTGTGGCCACCAGACGATTTGTCGGCAACTCTCTTTCGCTCCAGCCTGAAAAGGTTCTAAAATACAACACAATAAATTGAGATGTGACATTAAGGGAAGAGGAAAGTAGGTTTCTTGATTAAAACACTACTATTATATTTAAATTAACGCAATTATTTATCCAAAAGTTACAGATCCGAGAGCGTCACTTACATTTTATGCAACAGCCATCGAAAACGAACGAGCGAGCGAGAGAGAGAGGGGGGGAGGGAGGGAGGGGGCGAGGGATCACAGCTCCTGGTTTTGTATAGTCCAAAACAAATTACGACGGATGCCTTCAACTTGCTTTACAGAGCGTTTGTTATCAAGTTTCGACGTATAAACATTTGCCTGGAACATTCTTTATCGGAACAGCACAAAGATACACCCCTCCCCCATATTAAATCATGACCTTTTCTCCTTACTTACAGATTTATTTACATAGAGAGAACTTATTCTTAATGGCATTTAGAATTAATTAAACGTTCGGGGCGTATTCCACTAATTATTCAGAAGGCAGCATTTCACAGTCCGCACCGAACAAACATGCTTAGGTGGTTTCAACAACATTCAGACAGTGTTAGGAGCATACCCCAACATAAGAACATTCACGACAGCCTGCGAACTACGGGGCACCATTGTCGCAGTCGATTTCGATCTTGCGCTTCACCGAGTTGACCACGGATTCTGACGTGTGGTTATGGAGTGCGTGGACCTCTCTACTTAGTCTTCAGGGGTCCTCATTTGATTGATCCATCCCGCACGATGGTCAAGGGTTAAAAGTCTGGTAGCATTGTTACTGGATGGTCCGTGTCATTAGGATGCCCTTTGTCGGTCATATTATTTGTGGCAATGTTCAAACAAGCCGTCGTCTATGGCGGCGATTGGAAGGCATTTGCATATGAGACGTCACTTTTCGTTGTGGTGCATTCGCCTATGATGTTGTGTTCCTGGCCAGATCGGGGAATGAAATACACACAACTTTTCGGTGGCTACGCTAGTACCGGACGGTTGCTGGGAGCATCATCAGCACGAAGAAGACAAAATCCGCGAATGTCGGAGGGAGGCTCCGACAAACAACGGCGGTGCCCTTTGACAAGTTACCTGCACTGAAATATTTGGGGCTGCTGTTCTCTAGCGATGCTCGCTGCACGATGGCGGCTAGATACCGCCACCTAGTACACCAGGCACGCGCTCAGAGCAACAAACCACGGCGAATGGACATTCCCCTACGAACGCATTACGTCAGCGCCTATCTTGTCCCAAAATTGAACTATTACGCGTATGTTTTTCCCTTGACAGTTGCAATGGCCGACAGATGTCAAGCAGCACATGGACTTTTCATGAGCGCCAATCTCGTTTTTTAAAGTCCAATATGCCACCCAGGCACTAGCACAGTGAGCTGATGTATCTGTGTAGTTCATGTCTACAACCGCACACGAGCACTCTGTCTCAGCACTGTGCATCGCTCGTGGGCCTCTGACCACACCAATCGAATCGGCACCCTGCCGGCCGAGGTGGCCGAGCGGTTCTAGGCGCTACAGTCTGGAATCGCGCGACCGCTACGGTCGCAGGTTCGAATCCTGTCTCGGGCACGGATGTGTGTCTGGTTAGTTAGGTTTAAGTTGTTAAGTTCTAGGAGACTGATGACCTCAGATGTTAAGTCCCATAGAGCTCAGAGCCATTTGAACCATAATCGGCACCCTCGTAGCTGAAGTGGTACCACACTCTCTACAACCACCATTCGCTTGGGACACATGTCACCTTCACTCGCCCACGTTAGAGAGTCCTTGATTGACATCAGATACTAACGGACCTGCTGTCGCTGCAGGTGCCCAGCTCTAATGACTATTACTGCCTTTACCAACAGCAACAGGCCATCAGTACAGTCGCTCAGAGATTGGAGCATTGTGTGATGTGCCGTACACGCACATTTTCTGTTGGGTTGGCAGAAGAGCCAACACCGTGTTACCGGAGGAGGCCGAAATGCACGCGTTTTAGCTCACGCAAGCTGGCGTGAGGAGGGAAGAACTATACTGACGTGAGGTCTGGAACATGACAAGGAATGAGAATTCAGAAAGCGGACGTAATTAGTTTCACACTTAACTTTAATCCATTAATGATGAACGTCGCTCTTTAAGGTACATGATTCACAATATTATCTGTTAGTAACTGAATATGGCGCCTTGCTAGGTCGTAGCAAATGACGTAGCTGAAGGCTATACTAAGCTGTCGTCTCGGCAAATGAGAGCGTCTGTAGTCAGTGAACCAACGCTAGCAAAGTCGGCTGTACAACTGGGGCGAGTGCTAGGCAGTCTCTCTAGACTAGACCTGCCGTGTGGCGGCGCTCGGTCTGCAATCACTGATAGTGGCGACACGCGGATCCGACGAATACTAAGGGACCACATTTTCTACCTAAGTCGACGTTTTCGCTGTGGTACAAGGCGCTGAAATGGGAAATTCGCTACTCGTCAGCAGCTACACTTCATTAATCTGACTGGTGACCCCTTGTGTCCGAGATGCGCAGTCACTGAATCAGATACTGGTCGCCTGACTTGCGATGCGACCGATGACTGCTGGTGACACACACAACGGATGCCAGAGTCCATCTCCCATACTGATAAAATCTACACAGACTGACTATATATCCCAGCAGTCAGGACGAATGCTGTTAACTGGCCAAAACGTGTGGCCCTTTACTGCATATTTCGAGATGCACGCTAAAGTACACCGACCTTTTATCTCTAGTGCCCGACACATCTGACTTTCAGCAGCGAAGTACAGGACCCGCTTCAGTAACTGTTCAGGTTCATTATTTGCGACCCTCCTGGTCATTGGGGCGTTTTGTGTAAGAAACTAGGTTACTGGAGAAGATTTCTGGAGCATACTGATCACCTGCAGAAGGAATAGGGAGGGGGGAGGCAGGGAGGGACTTATGCCAACAGACAAAGAGAAGACGACTGGGACACTCGCTATGGCGGAAATAGGATTGAAAAAAAAGCTGCTTAGTCTCCTCCCTCATCTTGGAGCCAGACGTGTGGACGTGGTGGCAGGATGGCCAGGCCTCGGGTTCGACCTCTGCCCCTCCCAGCCATCTTGCTCCTGCAACTAATTCCTTAGATTAAAAAAAAAGGAAAGAAAAGTGTGTGAGTCAAAATCGAGAGGTGCTGGGATAGATTCTCGATAAGATCATGGCTTTTTTCCTTTTAACATAGCCTTCAGTTCGCAACAATGTGAGCAGCCGCCAGAAACTACACACGGTTCCTTTTCGCGGCTGGATAAATGGCGTAGGTTTACGGACACTCAAGTCGTCGAAGCGGTGTCCAATAAAAGGACTTTCGCCACACCATTGAGCAACGCGAAACTATTATTATTGTCTATAAACATAATTAAGATTGTACGGAATCCTCAGAGCGCGAGTCCTACTGTTTTTAGGTAAACTTTTCCCTGGTTAATTACGTACACCAATAATTAATCTTCACATAATGCTGCATGATAAAATGTCACTACGTCGTTACCTACGTAATTATACGATACGAAATGCGGTTTAAAAACCTAAAAACGAGAGTATGGTCGATACTTGGCATTTGCCATATTTTCAAGTAGACCATAAATACATACATAAGTACAAAATCACAAGTGGAAAGTAACACTTACAGCAGAAATTTGAGCATCCGATCATGTTGCCAGTCATGCAGATAGCTGTTAATTGATTTTATTTCGGTGATTAAAAAATCAAGTCAAAAGTAAGCATTGGGTAGCCATGGCAATTAGTGGATATCGAAATCAACAAACAAGGAAATGAATGCTTCTAACAGGTTATAATCGATCTCCAGAGAATCTGAATTCTGTTAGTGTGGAGCATCCTTCTTTAGGACACATTCAGGAGCCAATGCTCTGCAGGGTCGACGAGAGGGGTGGGGGGGAGGGGGAAGAAGGGGCTCAATCCCCGGGGTCCAAGACTGAAGAAGGGTGCAAATCTCTCAAGATTCGGATCTCACAGGTTGCTCAGCTGGAAAATATCAGATTGCTATTGTAAAGTAAATTTTCTATCATACAGTAAATAAAACACCATTAACCCATCACCAGGATAACCAATCCTTTCCACTCCAGTTCTTCAGTTTTATGAATCATACAGGCCAACTGCATACAATTTTTTTTCGTGCTTAACCTTGAATGTACAACATTTTCTTTAGATTCGTGTACTATAACTACCTTGTGATAGAGTCGAAAATGTGCTTTGCTTACGGGGGGTAGCACGACAAACGGGCAGTCTTGGAGCAGGAGAGGCACCACAGGACATTTTAATTTCCACTGTCTATACTTTTACAAATAAATTCACAAAACTTTAACAGCATGACCAGGAAGGATTCAGGATTCATACTCATAGCAGTGGAAGCTCAAAAACGTAACAAAAAATTTTTTTTACATGTGAAATTTCATCATTTTGTCACTTACTACTGGCTGCATTTGTTGCTATAGGTGCACTTTTCTTCCTAAGTAAGAGAGATTTTTCGATGACATTTGAACTGTATACAAACCATAGTTACAGGAGTATGAAAATCTAGAAGTTATTTAATTTATGAAAAAATGAATGAACTGTTACATTTTAAACTTCATGTTTAGCAAGAAATCAAGTTTTATAGTTGATTATCTCAATTTTTCCACAGTTTTTAATAGATTTGGAAAATTCTAGAGTGTCATACACCTGTAACTACTGTTTGTATGCTTTGAAAAATTCATCGAAGAATCTCTCTTACTTAGGAAGAAAAGTGTTCCTATAGCAACAAATGCAGCCAGTAATAAGTGAAAAAATGATGAAATTTCACATGTAAAAAAAACGTATTTTGCTACGTTTTTGAACTTCCACTGCGATGAGTTTCAGTCCTCAATCCTTCCTGGTCATGGTGACAGTAGAAATTAAAATGTCCTTTGGTGACTCTCCTGCTCCAAGTCGGCCCGTGTGACGTCCTACCCCCCCTAAACGAACGAAATCTTACCAAAACATATCACGAATAAACGGTACGGAGATAGCTGTGAAACATCGCTATAATTTGGTAGGATTGCCTACAACATTCAATGATACTGCACTTCTGATTCATCACAAGGTGATTTTACACGAAAAATTAGTCTATTCCTTCTTTCGTGGGGCCATGTTACCATTGATTTGGCAGTGTTAGCTGCAGAGGGTGGCTGGATGCCTTTCCTGCTGCTACCCCGAACCCCCAGAAAGGAATTAGTGTACCCCAGCTGTCTGCGTCTAGTGTAAGCCATGGAAGAGTGCAAACGTTTTCATATGTTTGCGAGTCGTGTAACTGAGGCGGAACATTGGGACTAGCCCGATATTCGCCTAGTGAGATGTGGAAAACCGCCCAAAAACCTCACCCAGGCTGGCCAGCATACCGGTTCTCGTCGTTAATCAGCTGGGCGGATTCGATCTGGGGCCGGAGCGCCTACCCGAGTTCAGGAAGCAGCACATTAGGGATCTCGGCTACCATGACGGATTTACACCGAAAACGAGTATACAGAAAATATTTTGCTTTCAAGAATAAACAAAAAATGAAATATCTCTATTTGTATAACGTTGTCCTGGAAGAAGTATAAGAGGGAAGAAATGAAATGAGATGAAAAACGAATGTTGGCCGTGGTCTTGCTCGGAAGTAAAGAAGTAATGTTCTTCTTTTCTTCGCCCATATGACAGTCAACTTGGGAACTCCCCTTTTACTTAATGTGACATTATTTCTTGGTCAAAGAGTGTTGGCCTTTAGAGGTTAAACTCAGAAACCTTTTTTCGGAATGATTCAACTTCTTTACAACTTGTTCAGTAGCACTCCACAACGATGGGAAATTCTTAAACAGTGTATTATATTCCATATTTGATGCTCGCTAGAGTGCTCGGGTAGATGTTTATTAAATGATTCGCGTAAGCTGCGATGCCATTCTCCCTGATCTAAAGTCGTTGCCAGTGCAGTTAATGTCGATCCTGAATTTCGGAAGGTGCACACTAAGAAGAGGAAATCATTTCACGATGAAACCAGTAGTGAAGTAGCAGATGTTAATTCGTAAGATTTATTCAAGATAAATGTATTTTATGTTATTTTTTGACAATCTAATATCTAGCTCGAAAATCCTATATGATACAGTGAAGCTTTTAAATGAAACATTTCGGTTTTATGGAAATACTCAACGGTGACTGATGATCAAGTCGCTGAGGCAAGCAAGTTATTTATAAATGAATAGACTAATGATGTCACAAGAAATTTAGAAGGAGAAATTAAATATTTGGAGACAGTTCACGCTTTTTGTTAATACTCGTAAAACAACTTCCAGTAATGCGTCGTTTTGAACTTGGGTTGCGACTATGTAAGCTGTATATTGTAATAAAAGCGGTGGCAGGGCTTCATTGCCAAACTAATGTGAAATCTGGAACATTATCTTAGCAAAGTCGCAACACGCAGCTGTCTCACTACCTGTTTTCTTTCTACGAAATTATTGTAATTAAATACTATGATAATTGCAAATATGTGTAGCGATGCAGTCTACTCTAATGCTGATTGAAAATGTGAGCGGAAATCAGAAATGAGAAGGCAGAAAGTGTGCTCCGAAAAAAATTACGTTCTGGAGGCAGAAAATTTAACTTTCAGTGTCAGCTCTGTAATTAACAAGCCTGTCATTCACCACTTTCGTAGAAAATCATTGTTATGTGTTTTAACAACCGAAAGTAAGAAAAAAAATTTCATAGGTGATATCCTGTGACGAACAGTAATTAAATAACTTCAGTAGTTCATTGTTTCTGAGTAATGAGCACTGGCTTTTGTATAGAAAACGAAGTATTTGCAAACTCTGTATTACCGACAAGTAATGATCACATTCTTGTGCTCTGCAACAGAAGAAAATCGGGAATAGTGACACTGATACACATGTATATAAACTACATTGGTGTCCAGAATTAAAGCAACAAACCTCTGTTTCCCCGACATGTGTCTAATTCACGATATAATCATACAAACTGTCAACAAATATCCGCACGATCGTGTTCTGCACGGAAGATGGCATTCTGGTTCAACGGACAACCATGCCAATGATGACGTGAGGGCACCTATCAAACGGGGTAATGTTTGCCGGGTAGTTCCACATCCACAATCGCTATGTGCACAGTGTCGTATGGCACAGAGAAACGCCTACAGACTCTCTCCGGTGGAGGGCCACAAGAAGAATGAAAGCAGGACAGTCGCAAAATGATGTGGTCCGATGGCTTAAGATGAATCGTTCCGTTGTGGCGACAGTTTATAGGGACCGAAACTGTATCGCGAAGATCAGAGGAAGGCCGACCACGTGTGACATTAGAAAAAAAACCGTTATATGGCTGTAAGGGGATGACGGTACCGTCTTAATAATACACGGCAACTGGCATCTCACCCGGCATCCATTGGACGTGTTGTTGGAGGCAAACGGTGTACAGAAGGCTTCAGTACAGTGGCCTTTATTGTCAGAGACCTGCTGTATGTGTACCTCTGACGCATCTTCACAGAACGAAATGTCTAAAGTGGAGTCGTCAACATGCCACCTGGGCGGTCGAACAGTGGGTAAATGTTCCTTTAACAGATGAGTCCCGATTTGGTCTGGAGAATGATTCTCGACGCATTGGCATCTGGAGGGAATGTGGAACACGATCTCTGGATCCAAAAATTGTGGAAAGCGACCGATATCGAGGAGTATCCCTAATGCTGTAAGCATGGATTATGTTCACCACTCGAAAAACTCTTCATGAAATTGCACGGTTGAATCGTGCAACGTTTAACGGCTGTCAGGTATCGTGACGAGATCTTGGGACATCATGTTGGGTTGTTGCGAGGTGATGTAGGCCCAGACTTGTTATTAATGGATTATAATGCTCGATCTCATAGAGCACGGGTGGTTGATGTTTTCATGGAAACGGAAGAATATGCACGCATGGCGTAGCCTGCCCGCTCTCCCGATTTAAATCCCATAGAGCACGTCTGGGATGCACTAAGGACACGGGTTTCATAACGTGAGCATCCACCAACCACTCTCCAAGGCTTGCGAGCAGATCTGAAGGAAGAATGGGCTTTATTGCCTCAATATGAGATTGGTGACATTATTCACAGCATGCCTCTGTTACTGCCAGAGTTGGCACATTAACCAGGAGTCAGAATGTGTGCGTAAATCCGTTAAGTTGGAAAAAAATGAACAATTTTGTCTGCATTTATACATGTTGCAGTTGTTTATGATCTGTATTCTTCATATTGTTTCTACTTTATTGTCGCCCATTTGTATTGTTTTGTGACAATATAAACACAATCTTGCAAAATTTCCGTTTGTTGTTTTACTTTTGGACACCAGCATATCTACTCCGCGTCGGAACACTTCGCACAGTTTCTTCGTGGGCGTCTGCTTTCTAAATACAATGCAGTGACGTCTGTACAATTTCCTCGATTGTTCTGTAACACAGGGCAACACTGTATCCAACATGCAACAAACGTTAGTGCTGTAAGGCTAAGCGCAACCTGAGACGCATGTAGCACATGTGACGTGACCTACACTACAGCGTAGCGCGCACGTTCCGCACATGTCGCGCGCACATGTTGCGACGCGTATACATATTTCGCACGTGCCGATTGGCGACGCTCTGCGCTGACAACACCTGTTATTTTTCTCAAACGATTTTACAGAAACTATTCACTGAAAATATTTGATTTTTGCCTTACTTGTAGCGTTATATGTCAGCTTCGTGGCGAAGTGCCTATCATCTCCCTAATAGCTATGCTTATTGTGATGTACACATTTTAGTAAGATCCTACTCAAAACTCATAAAGTTTACAACGAAAAATAGGGGGCGCTATGATTTTGCGTTTGGTGCGTATTACACCAAATGTTGCTGCGCATGAAATTTAGCTAACGTATTGAATTTTTGTTTATACTTGAAAGGAGGTCTCTATCTGTCTCCGATCTCGAGAAAATGGATCCTATGTAGCGCAATGACGCCCACGTGAATGAAATATTCTTACATCCCTCGCATCTCCTAAACCGTTCGAGACATCGAAACGAGATTTTGGCGAATGATGGCACACACGGAGGAGAGTACTTTGCTGGTTCGCAAACACACTGAACTTTCTTACCTATGACGGTGTGTCAGAAGTTGTACTTCCTATTATATTCTTTTTCATCCCAGTTACTAATTCTTTATGAGTTATCAATAGCTAGCGAGACAAGAGTTTTCTAGTATGAAAATAAACATGAAATTTCTTATGTCACCACAAACCGACGCAATGATGTTTTTCGTTAAGCTATTGAGAGCTCCCTGGTCGCCAATTACTGTTTAATGGGACACTCTGTTTCAGAATTCTGTCACAACAGCTGCTGCAAAACTGAGTTAGTGCAAATTGTGTTTGGGCAAACGAAGTACTCTTAGACCTGTCAACAAGAGAAATGTGACCGTTACTCGTAAATGGTGTTGCTTCTTCAAATGAGAAAAGGTTAACAATTCACGCAAAAATAAATTTACAATTCTGTTGGAATTTTCGTTGAATCCCAGTTCCATCGTATTTTTAACACTGAGCCACTGAAATGAAAACTTCCCAACGGATTTTATTCCTTTTCTTCATCTGAGCAGTAGTAAAATGATGAACATACCCTTCAGGCGGAATGACACGCACATTCCTGATGTTGATTACTCACCTACGCCTTGCCAAAATGACAATGCGTGATTTGCAAATATAAAAAGTTGTTATTGATAAAAGTAAACAATTGATACGTGGCACAACAAAGTGGTCAGTGTACCGTCAGCAGCTGAGAATAATAGGCTCGACAAATGGGGAAGCTAGCCAAGTGTGCTTTGTGAGAGGAAGAGTTCACGTCGTTCGAAAAACATTGTCATGAAAGTAGATCTGCCTTTGCCAGCAATACATTTCAACAAAATAAATATATCAAATCACCACACTCTTTCAGGATACTCATGCTTTTAGAGTAATACAGACCACTACTTCCTTTGTGTAATTAGTTTATTAATGCTGATAGCGTGTATGCAACCACTGAAATGCTTTTTCTCGTCACGAAGTACCGATTAAAACATCTTATTGGTGAGGGCTTCAGAACTGTTTCTAGCTTGCAGTGGAAATGTGATGTCCACATGTACGCAGTATAATATCTCTTATTAGACCCATATCCATATAATGATTGTGAAACTTTGTACTTCATATCTCGGACGCTTTCTGCCATCTACATCTACATGGATACTCTGCAAATCACATTCAAATGCCTGGCAGAGGGTTCATCGAACCACCTTCACAGTTCTGAAAATGAGCAGTATTAGAAGTTGAACATACCCTTCAGGCGGAATGACACGCACATTCCTGATGTTGATTACTCACCTACGCCTTGCCAACAAGGCTTTGCATGGAGTGTTTTCCATTCTACGAAAGAATGTATTACCTCATCACGGCGAAAGAATCTGTTACCTCATCAAAGTTAATCAAACGCTTTGCTACATAAAACAGCAATATTATTGTTATATTGCCGGCCGGTGTGGCCGAACGGTTCTAAGCGCTTCAGTTTGGAACCGCGTGACTGCTACGGTCGCAGGTTCGAATCCTGCCTCGGGCATGGATGTGTGTGATGTCCTTAGGTTAGTTAGGTTTAAGTAGTTCTAAGTTCTAGGGAACTGATGACCACAGATGTTAAGTCCCATAGTGCTCAGAGCATTTGACTTTTTTTTTTTTTGTTATTATATTGCAGTCCTGCCCATGAGCGAGATGATTGCTGTGTTCTCATGTAATTAAGTGAAAAGAAGTGTGTGTGTGTGTGTGTGTGTGTGTGTATGGGGGGGGGGGAGGGGTTATGACCTAAACATACTGTCCCCCTTTTCTGCTGCGCCGTATGTGTACGGCGCAGGCACCATTGTTGCATATATGTGCGTAATGTTGATAATACAGTCAGTGCATGGAGCGCTGGGAATGTTTACCTTTTCAAATACTATTACAAATATAAATTCTCTTACAAACCAATTCCTGACAAGTCATTTTACTTACTTTATTTTATATTATACAGGGTGTTTCAAAGTGAATATAAGGCTTTGTACGACATTCAGCTTAAAATTGTAACAAATACATCAAATGAAAGAGCATCTCGGACAGTTTTTCTTGCAATTGTTCAATGTGAGCACCATTTGTCGCTCATAGAGTCGATAGGTGAGTTCTTCCTAAACCCTGATCAGTGTGTCTGGAGAAATTGTTACAACAATGCTGTCTGTAAGGTCGCGTGGGTCAGCTGGTACGGGAGACACACGCACATGATCGTTCATTAACTCCCAAAGAGAAAAATAGCATGGCGTAAAACCATGTGTGAAAATGGATGTCATGCAAAACAAGCTGTGTCATCGGGCCACTTGTGACCAATTAAAGCGGTCGGGGACAGGGTCGTTTAACCACAGCGTACTGAGGTATGCCAGTGAGGCGGCGCGCCATCTTGCTGCCGAGTAAAGTGCTGTTGAAGCTTCTTTCAACTGAGAAAAGAGCCATAATTCTAGCATATAAAAGGTTGCTTCACCAAAAAAGAAAGGCCCAGATGTAGTTGCATGGCGGTGCAGATTTCTGCGCAGGATCATGGGTGTGGAATTCGAAAGTATAGTGTGGTTAGATGAAACTTGGGTCAATGCCAGCCATTCTTTACGTAGAGGCTGGAATGATGGAACGCCCGAGGGGACAATGGCAGTGCCTGTTGGCAAAGGAGGGCGTATTATTGTCTTACATGCAGGAACATCGAAAGGTTTTGTGCCAAACTGCTTGAAAATGTTTCGGTCAAAAAAGACGGGAGATTACCATGAAGAAATGAACAGTGTAGTATTTCAAGAATGGTTCGAGACATCGCTTATGACGAATCTGACAAGTCCATCAGTGATTGTTATGGACAATGCGCCTTATCATTCCGTTGTTCACGATAAGGCACCAAACTTGGCAACAAAAAAAGGCGATATCATTCAGTGGTTGAAACGGCGAAAAGTAGATTTCAGAGAAGATTTAAGGAAGGCGGAACTGCTCGAAATTGTGGCACAAAAGAAACTCCAATTTCCAACATATGTAATTGACGAGATTGCTAAAAGGCACGGGCATGAAATCGTTCGGCTTCCTCCATACCACTGTCACTTCAATGCAATTGAAGGAGTGTGGGCGCAGATAAAAAATTACATTGCTGCAAACAATAAAAAATTCACGATCTCTGAAGTGGAAATTCTCCTTCCAGCAGCTATCAATAAAGTGACAAGCGAGACGTGGGCTAAAATTGTAAACAGCACTGCAAGTGCCATCAGAGAGGCGGCCAAAACCGAAGGGGTTGTGGAAGAATGCATCGAAAATTTAATTATACATCAGGGAGAGAGCAGTGATAGTTCGAGTAGTGCTGAGGAAGACAATGTCAAATCAGATTCTGACAGTGGTGTGAGTGGTGTTTTTCCATTACAGTAACTACAACGTATTCAGGAATGTAAGGACGGAGTTTGCTATCGATCTGCAACCAGATCATCATATTGTGAGTACTTTCTTCAGATTATAACTCTTAGTACACTGACCAATTATTCTGTAGCTTGTAGTAGAACAAATTAATAATGCTAATACTTAACAATGGAAACCAAAACTGCTAATGTTCAACAACTTGCGAAAATAGTTTTCATTTCAGTTGTGAAGTTTAACAAATAACTTTATTGTGTTTCAGCATCTTAGATACTTGTACTAAATAGCTCTTATCAGTTTTCGAGTTAATTTTATTTCAAACATCAACTTTAAATAAATTCACGCGTACCAATACGACTTGTATTTTGTCTCTCTTTTATTTCTGCTGCTAGAGAATGCGTGTAGCAGACAGGGCGCCGCGTGCTGTGAGCCACGTTCGGCAACAGCGCCGTCTGCCCGCCGGAACTGTCAGTACCAATCACTCGTCTCACGGACTATAGTAGTGTAACCTCCTGGCAAAAATTTTCTGTCAAAATTTCATTGTTTTGGATACACGGGGAAAATAAAGTGTAATCTTTCTTACTTGTTATTCCATGTTAGTCGTTTATTTCCACTCTGGTAGTCTGAAGCTACGGAATTTGCTAGTAATTATAACAATGCTGATCATTCGGATACCCATCCACCACATAAACAAACAGCGATTGTCGTTTACCCGTCCGGGTTTATTCGGCTCAGCTCGCAGAGCCCTGTCCCTTTTGTCTGTGGGAAAGTATTTCATATCCAGATTTTAATTGATTTACACTTTACCACATTATCATAACACCTTTCGGACGCTCAATTCACTGCGTCATGATTTTTCCTAATCCACATGTTTAGATCAGACGTGTTTGCACTTCCACGTAGAACATTTAATAATACAAAAATACATGAAACATAAATCTAATTATAAAATTGTTGGAAACAAACTTTATGTACAGACGTTTTTATGAAGGATTAAAGTTTTTTTTTCAATATTACGTATTTTTGACATTTAAATTAGAGATCCCATCTAGCTTCATCTTATTAGCCAGTTGGGGGTCAACTTCCTTCTTACAAACGATTCTTTTTTTCATTTTATTTATTATAGTTTTCTCTTTCAGACACAAAAAATGTCATTACATGAGAGAAAACATTCACAAGCTGAGTCTGAAAATCATGAATACTTCTTTCATCACACGTACAAGAACATCTCCACCACACACAAAGGAAAGAACTCTGTTAAGCAGCTTGTTAGTCAAGCTATTTGTTAAATTTTGACTATTACTAGTGTAAGGAGTGTGTTAGAACTCTCCATTACATTAAAACCAATATGGTCAACTTAACGCTATTCTTTGCAGTGTGTAAGCACTCATATATCGATAGTAATAATCTGAGGGTGAAACAAGGAAGCGCGATTCGAAGCATTGTTGTGAGACGAGGTGAGGTCTGTCTGCGAGAATGGAAGTAGTAGTGTCGCTCGAGAGCTCGGAGACAGAAGACGTGTTGCGCTGCCGTCACGTCGGTGATGTCAGGTCTTAACCACAATCTAGTTCTGATTTCATTTATATAGCCAGGAGAGATTTAGATGGCTTAACTATGCTTGAAGATGGAATTCAAGGTAAAATTCGCAAGCATAGCGCAAAAGCAATTGCAGGGTTAGGCTTGTGATTGTTTGTCCGATTTTGCAATAATCCCATGTTTTGCTTATCAGTTAAAGAAGCCTCTTTATCCCCCAAATAATAATATTTATTCTCCACATCTAATTAATATGTAACTGCTTTGGTTATTAAATTTTAATGTAACTTTGAAATGGAAATAATTCGCTTATCTGGCACTTAGCAATTATTGATACGGTCATTGTGAGGCATTTTGCCATTACCAATACTTGTTGATGATGATTCTGAAGTTTAAATAGACTTAATTAATGAAATTCCTTCTCAAAAGTTATTTAGTAATTAACAGGATCCAAGCAAACTACTTTTTATTAAATTCATTCTTGGCAACAACAAGCTTTAGCCGCTGCTGCTGCGAATTGCTGTAAACCACGTGAAAAAAGGCAGTCAACTGAAGCATGAGTGCAAAACTTAGAGCCAAATCAGAGACACAACATGTCATGTACTCTAGTCCCGTAAATTCCGCTGCACAAGTCAGATTCTGTATCACTTGTAAATTCTTGTTAAAAAAGCAGTGAAATAGCTTAGGTGCTCATTGTTACAGGTTCATCTGTTCCTGTAGTTTTTCATACTCAAATATACAGCCAGATAGCTAACCGAAATATTAGTTTTTAAGTTTTTCATGTAACGATCTGTTGAGAGCTTAAATGACAGTGAAATTGACACTCGTGCAACATGCACATAGTGGTTTGCAGGGTAGATTCCGTTTACTGATAACTCAGGTTGCTTACAGAGTCCATTTTCAATGACGAACATAGGCATATTGGCTGTAGCTACGTTACATACACTTTAGTTGCATATATGTTAAAATAAACAATAGCTACCTTCATCTTCAAAGGCTATTGCATTGGACAGACTTTAGCGTTCATTTTTATTTTATTCTGTTCCTAAGAACTTGGCAATCTCGTACTTTAGAGCAATAGAATATAGAGCAATAGAATATTCATGAACGTATTTATACATTATGTATAATTTAATGTAACGCGTGAACAGGTATCCTTTCACGCTTCCTTTCAAGTGATGTGGATAGCAGCGTGATCATGATGCTTGGTGTCCACGTTCGAATCGGTATTCCATCACGCAGACTGTCATTAGTGAGACATTGGTCGGTTCTTTCCACTAGAAAGCAATGCAGCAGAGATCAAGCTTATCGATCCAGTGTAAAAGAACAAGTGTACTTGTCTTGGACAATCCTCATTACCACTCTTACACAACCACAAACATACATTCTTACGAACTTATAGAATAGGGGGCCCCTTCTTGGGTACCTGCCGCCCACCCTTACTATTTACTTCAATTAGACCGTTCACTCGCAACATACCAAATGGTTCAAATGGGCCTGAGCACTTTGGGACTCAACTTCTGAGGTCATTAGTCCCCTAGAACTTAGAACTACTTAAGCCTAACTAACCTAAGAACATCACACATCCATGCCCGAGGCAGGATTCGAACCTGCGACCGTAGCAGTCGCGCGGTTCCGGACTGAGCGCCTAGAACCGCTAGACCAGCGCGGCCGGCCGCAACATACCCTATGCAGTATTAATTATTATATAAATTCTTAAATATACGTGTCGTCTCCCGTAGGCTAGACAACTTATCCACTTACATACACACAAATTTTGAAGCTATACACTTCTGCAGATTCCTAGACACTTTTGTTTATTTACTTTCCTAAGAATAACTCTATTACCTTCTTGTTTCAATATTTGACTGTGAATTCACATGCAGTGATGTGTTTTCAGGAGCACGTTTTGTGTCGTGACGTTTTAATTTACTCCGTAGCATGCTTCCGCTCATTGTGTTGCGTCGAATCCGTTCACGTACATAGTTATCATTCGTATCGGCGTTTTAGCACAGTAGTTTGTAAGTTTTGCTTGCTGTAATTTCGTGTAGTGTGTAGTTGAGTTACTTGATAGGTTGTATTTCGTAGCAAACTTAGCATCAGGCGTTCTTAGCTTAAATAGGTGTAGCTAGCAGAAGATAAGGGTATTTAGTGTTACTATAACTCGTTCGTTCGCGCTCCTAATAATCTCGTTGTGTATAGTCTTTCCTTCCTCTGCGTGTTTCTATGTCTGTGAACACAACGTGTGTGTTTGTGTATTTCCTTTCCTCTTGTATATATATTGGTTCCCACTGCCTTAATCTGTTTCCTATTTTATCTACAAGTTCATGAAGTGTAAAAACACCGGCGCTACATTTATTCATTCAAGTAGTCAGAACATTAGCTCGTTCCTGTAGCTGCCAAGTGTGTCACATTCATTTAGGATAAATATATACTTAATTTGGTCCTTACTATTTATACTACTTATCGCTACTTAAAACGACAGATGAATGTGTTAGTGCTAGCCTACAAAATTCTGTTTACAACATTTACTGTCCAGTGCATTAAAAAATCTTTATTCAGTTGTTCTTATTAATTGCTGATGTTACGCGTAACTGATTTGTAGGATGCAGAACAGCAATATTATTGTTATATTGCCGGCTGGTGTGGCCGAGCGGTTCTAAGCGCTTCAGTTTGGAACCGCGTGACTGCTACGGTCGCAGGTTCGAATCCTGCCTCGGGCATGGATGTGTGTGATGTCCTTAGGTTAGTTAGGTTTAAGTAGTTCTAAGTTCTAGGGGACTGACTGATGACCACAGATGTTAAGTCCCATAGTGCTCAGAGCATTTGACATTTTTTGTTATTATATTGCAGTCCTGCCCATGAGCGAGATGATTGCTGTGTTCTCATGTAATTAAGTGAGAAGAAGTGTGTGTGTGTGTGTGTGTGTGTATGGGGGGGGGGGGGGTTATGACCTAAACATACTGTCCCCCTTTTCTGCTGCGCCGTATGTGTACGGCGCAGGCACCATTGTTGCATATATGTGCGTAATGTTGATGAATACATTCAGTGCATGGAGCGCTGGGAATGTTTACCTTTTCAAATACTATTACAAATATAAATTCTCTTACAAACTAATTCCTGACAAGTCATTTTACTTACTTTATTTTATATTATACAGGGTGTTTCAAAGTGAATATAAGGCTTTGTACGACATTCCGCTTAAAATTGTAACAAATACATCAAATGAAAGAGCATCTCGGACAGTTTTTCTTGCAATTGTTCAATGTGAGCACCATTTGTCGCTCATAGAGTCGATAGGTGAGTTCTTCCTAAACCCTGATCAGTGTGTCTGGAGAAATTGTTACAACAATGCTGTCTGTAAGGTCGCGTGGGTCAGCTGGTACGGGAGACACACGCACATGATCGTTCATTAACTCCCAAAGAGAAAAATAGCATGGCGTAAAACCATGTGTGGAAATGGATGTCATGCAAAACAAGCTGTGTCATCGGGCCACTTGTGACCAATTAAAGCGGTCGGGGACAGGGTCGTTTAACCACAGCGTACTGAGGTATGCCAGTGAGGCGGCGCGCCATCTTGCTGCCGAGTAAAGTGCTGTTGAAGCTTCTTCCAACTGAGAAAAGAGCCATAATTCTAGCATATAAAAGGTTGCTTCACCAAAAAAGAAAGGCCCATAAACTTTCTGCTTGGATATGGCAAAAAAAAAAAAAAAAAATCAATTTTGTGGAGTCTCGTTTCAACTATACTATCTCGTGGGGATTTGCTGATCTGTAGACGCACACATATGTGTGTTTGCATTTCCACTTAGCTGAAATGTCGATTCATCACTGAAGACGACACGATGTAGAAAATCTTCATCGCAACATATCGTTTGCAAAGTTGGCACGTAAATCGTAGTCTGTAGGGTTTAGAGCTCTTAACAACTGCAAACGCTAAGGACGTAATTGTAAGCGTTTCTTAAAAGTCTCCACACAGGCGTCCCTGGAACTGCTACTTCACAATTAGCCTCCCGAACTGATTTCTTGGGGCTAAGCGTGAATCTCTCACTCGGTCACAAAGTTCTTCAGTCACTCTTTGTCGTTCCGGACTCTTGTGCACAGGTACTCAGACAAAACTGTTTGAGTTGCTGTTTCATTTGGTGTATAATTTATAATAGTAAGTTGAATGTGCTAAATGCTACAAACCCTTAAAACCATTATATTCATTTTGAAACACCCTGTATTTACACCTCATCTATATACAAGTATGTGTTTCAACTTGGTTCCTTTACCTTCTTAACTTATATACAAGCCGCTAAGGTGTGGAATAAACGTCAGCCTTATTAAATTTGCGCTTTCTATCTTCACCTGGATTTTGCCTTCATACGTGATTATGAAATGCCTGTCTCTCCTAATCGTGTTCTGTGTAATATTTGAGATCCATGACCTCTGTCTTAAATCCACGCATTTTCCTGTTTAATAAGTAAAATGTGTGCCACATACTTTTGATCACACATTGTATGTCAGTGCATGAGAAACAGCATTGCGTAATCAAGTTTTGAATTCAAAGAGTTCACCCACACGTGGCGCACCCTCTCCCTGGGCATGGCAATGGCAGACCACTCACGAGCAATGTGGCACCTGCAGCAATCGGATGGCTTTGTGTTATCAGTCATCCTCCATACAGTCTCAACTTGGTCCCATCTGATTTTCATCTGTTTCCTAAACATAAAGAACACCTTCGAGAACTTCACGTTGGTAGTGAAGAAGCAGTGCAAGCAGGGGTGAGATTGTGGCTTCATCAAAAAGTTCTTCAGTAATGGTATCAACAAACTGGTCTCTTGCTGGGAGAAATGTGCATACATGGTGAATAAAGAGGTACAATGCTAATAACATTTGTTTTATTTAAAATGCTTTAAATAGTTTTCACGTAAAAAAAATCAGAGGTATTACAGGGCGTCTACGACCGGGGACAACCGGGAGATCCGGGAAAAACCCGGGAATTTTTTTATCCGGGAGAAAACCGGGAAAAACGCGGGAATTTTTTTGAATTCCTGGAATTTTTCATTGTTTTTGTTCTCAGTTAAATTTTTGTAATTTTGACTGGTACGAACTAATACTCTAACAAAGGATATTACTGTATCCTGCTACTGCAGAATAATACTGCAGCAATAAAACATGAACGAGAGAAAAAACTAAAATAAAACTTAAATTGCAAACGAAATGCGCCATATACAGCAACAAAGTGCAAGTGCTCATACAAGCGTCTGCCAACAGCAAAATGTGTCAAAGGTTTCAGGAAGACTATGCAATACTTCGTAACAACAGATTGCCTCCGATGAGCATGACGTCACAACTGTTAACATTAGATTTGTTTTAGCAGTTACGAGTGGGATCAAAATGGTTCAAATGGCTCTGAGCACTATGGGACTTCTGAGGTCATCAGTCGCCTAAGGGCATCACACACTTCAATGTTCGTGGCAGTATTCGAACCGGCGACCGTAGCGGTGGCGCGGTTCCAGACTAGCGCCTAGAACCGCTGGGTCACACCGGCCGGCCGAGTGGGATCATGCGCATGCACAGTTGAGTAGCATCTTCTTCCGCTTCTGGCTACAGAAACGTAGCTGTGTAAGCAGTCGTAGGGGGAAAAAAAGGAGTGGGGGGGGGGGGGGGCAATTCACATAAACCTTGTTTCACAAAGCGCCTAGCAACCAGCGCACGTTGGTCTATCGATTATTCGTATGAATTTGAAACGTGTCCCTGTCGGTTTTTGAACATTGTTGAACACACCCTAAGTTGATTTCTGAATGAATCATAAGTTGATTTGTGAATGCGTGCATAGTGTACGTGATGTCTCTGTCAGTGGAATCCTCGTCACACCTAGAAATAAACTTTCCTGCAGACAAAAGGGGCTATACGAGCTGAGCAGGGTATAGCCGAACGAAAGAAAGCCAATAATGACTGTGTGATTATGTGGTTGATTGGATTTGCTAATGATGAGCGTTGTTATGATTACCAGCGAAATCCATAGATTCAGACTACCAAAGTGCGAATAAGTGACTAACACGAATAACAGGTAAGAAAGATTGCGTATTATCTTCTCGGTGCATCCAAGAAAATGAAATTTTGACAGAAAATTTTTGGCCAGATCGCTATACTAGCAAGGCCAGCTGTACCGTCTCCGGCTAGCAGCCGCTTTGAGGTCTATTCTTGAAGTAACGAGTTGTACGAAGACGTAACAAAGCCTAACCGGAGAATAATCGCGGTATAACTAAACTGGTGATTGTGGCAGAGTTATTGAAGTTAACCGGCGAATAAGCTTTGACGTTGGCAGGAATAGATACAGAATTAGTGATGACAACATTGTTTGTTAGAACGAGGAAGGGGAAGAAACGGGGACATCACACAAATTATGGAAGAATAAGACGATTCCAAATTTACATAAAAATTTCGCACTACTACTTTTCGATCTCATGCTTGAGAAACTGGAGCGTATGAATGAAGTGTGAAACTATTTCCTAACGTAGAGCTTTTTTCTTGTAGTAGGCCTAATAGGCATTTGATATTGGTACTTTGTGAATTATATTCTGTCGTGTTATAAAAGTGCCGGCCGGGGTGTGCCGGCTGTTGTGGCGGAGCGGTTCTAGGCGCTACAGTCTGGAACCGCGCGACCGCTCCGGTCGCAGGTTCGAATCCTGCCTCGGGCATGGATCTGTGTGATGTCCTTACGTTAGTTAGGTTTAAGTAGTTCTAAATTCTAGGGGGCTGATGACCTCAAGTTAAGTCCCATTGTGCTCAGAGCCATTTGAACCATTTTTGTTATAAAAGTGACCATTTCTGCCAAAACAGTCTCGTTTATTTGGTGTGTGTTAAAATTGCTGCAGTATTATAAAGGCCTATTTAGTTTACTGTCGCAACAGTTACAAAATATAGGTAGTCAGGTCGAAAACCACACCAGTATTGGGCCTATTTGTAATTACAGGTTTTCCAGTATTAGACAACGATATTTCGATTTTTCATGTAGCAAAACGTTTGACGAACTTTGGTGAGGTAACAGATCCTTTCGCAGAAAGGGAAGCGCGCCATGTAAAGCTGTAGCAAGATTAGAGAGAGAGAAATTCTAGGAGCTAAGGATTGAAGAAATGTGTACTGTCTTGCTTGTCTCTTCTCTTTACTGGTTTTTATGTATCCTATACTTAATTTTATGTCACACAGAGCAGCAAGTTGTTATCTAATAGGGAATAAAGAGTGCAAATTTTCTGAAGAGTTTTTTTTTATGGCATCCAGTACAAAATCACACGTTTCAATTCCACAGACCGAAATACAGTGACGTGCGATAGAAGAATGCTGTGTGAAGAGGTGTGGTGCTGCACTTTGGCACACTTTAGATCAGATAACATTTCTTACAGTTCCGCGGACACGTATGTTTTATGTATCAGAGTCTTAAGAAAAATGTGCGCTACAAACATATTTTTGAAAATTCGATTTATTTTTTATTTTTGGCGTCCTATCTCAAACGCTCGAGGGACGCCACTATCTACTATTGCCCCGGTTCGGAAATATCGTAGATACGGGTCTGAGGCGCAGAGCAGTCTTGAGTTCTAATAGGGAAGCCGGTAGTCTCCATGTGACCCGTGTTTACATTTAGTGATTTTGCTGTTTCCTCTTTGTCTACTGCACTCACGTCAAATGAAAACAAAATTGATTTCTTTGGCCGGGATCTATCATGTGAATTAAAATACATTCACATAATTACGGAAGGCTAAAATACATTATTAGTTTCAGATTTTATTTTATTTCCATCTTTCTGACAGTCGAGCATTAATTGCCATGCAGAGCAATGAAGTTATTTTTATCGGTTTGCTGAAGAAATTTTCTTTTTTTATTAATCTTTTCCGCTGAGGCAGTCAATATATTTGAAACAAATGGTTTAATTGCAAACCATTGGCTAGTTTCAACTGTTCGGTGCATTTCAAGTGTACGTTTTCGTCTTCTAGCACATATGGCATTGTGACATAACAAAGAACCAGACATGAGATAACAAAGTACTGGTACCCAAAGAAATTTACATCCTGAAACCACATTTGAAAAGCTTAATATCAGGTCGATGCCTACTTCACTGGGAATCTGGGACTCATTTAGAAATCAGCTCTTTGATGACGAGCCACAGAAGAATTTATAGCCCGGAAGATCACACTTTTATCTCGTTATTAAAAAATTTACTGGCACATTTGAGTGATATATTTTAAAATGTAACACGTGTATAAAAGACCAACATTATATGCGAAGCTTAGCTTCTCTTGCAGCATATTGGCCTTAGAGACCAATATTATATGTGAAAGCTTTGTTTTTCTTGTAGCAACATTATATATATATATATATATATATATATATATATATATATATATATATATATATATATTAATTTAAACCTTTAACTTTTCCTGTTCGTGTGTTCGCGCTACTTACAGTGATGTTGCTATTGGCTGACTACACCACGTGTCCGAAGCTGTGAATATCCGCTGTCATCGGCTGGTGATATCACGTGACATCACGTGAGTGGCTTACAAACACGCATCGCAATCTTGATTTCAATGTTTCAGAAAGTAACATGCGGTGCTTGGTGGAATTCGAATTTATACTTTTGTAATTCGAAAATATGCAGCGTACATGTTACTGCACATCAAACATCTTTCCAAAAGGTGTTTCGTTTTCTAAAGCGCCGGTAAATTCTACGCCCATGTATAAAGCCATAACCTTTCAAAGGATTAAGTTATACAGTTCCGAGAGAAAATATACTGGCAATTAACCGGGAAAAACTATGTTTACACCCGGGAGAAAGTGTATTTTTAACCGGGAAATCCGGGAGAAATCCGGGAATTTTTTTTTCCTTGTCCGCATATACACCCTGTATTACTTTTCATCATGCCCCTGTATACAGATAAAAATGGTTTCTATGCATACATCTTTAAATTTAGAAATAATAAATTTTACCAGCAAAATTCATAAAAAATCAGTAGTGTCATATCTCAGGGGGGATTCTGAAACTCTCAGCATAGAGCAGGAGAACACAGAGGAACTATGGCTCAAGTCTAAAGTAATAATTGACAATGCAGTGGATAGATATGTACCCAGTAGTACAGTTCGTAATGGGAGGTACCCTCTATGGTATACAGTCATTGTAAAGAAACTATTAATGAAACAGAGATTTCTACATAATAGGTATTGTAAAGAAACTATTAATGAAACAGAGATTTCTACATAATAGGTGTCAGACAAATCATAGGGCTGTAGATAGAGAGATGCTGAATGAAATACGTTTGGCTGGCAAGAGAGAAATGCGTGAATCCTTCAATGACTATTGTAGCAGAATATCGTCAAATGATCTTTCACAGAACCTGAAAAAACTGTGGTTGAGTGTGAAGTTAGTGTCCAGTCACTTGTGAATGAGATAGGAACTGAAATTGAGGGTACCAAAGCAAAAGCTGAAATGCGTAACTCTGTTTTCAAATGTTAATTTACAAAAGAAAACCCATGAGAATTGACCAAATTTAATCCTCATACCACTGAAAAGAGGAGTGTAATTGATGTTAATGTCAGTTGTCAAGAAATAGCTGAAATCATTAAAACTGAACAAAGCTAAAGCATCTGATGGAATATCGATCAGATTCCATTCGAATTTGCAGCTGCATTAGCTCCGGTTCTAACTAGGATCTATCATTGAACCCTCGAATAAAAAACCAATGCCCAGTTCTGGGAAAAAAGCACAGGTCACATCAGTCTACAAGAAAGATAGTAGAAATGGCCCACAAAACTACCATCCAATATCCCTGACATCAATTTGCTTTATAATCTAAGGACACATTCTGAGCTTAAAGTTAATGAGATACCTTGAACAGAATGGCCTCCTCCGTGCCAACCAGCATGGATTCCAAAAACATCAATATTGCAGAACCTATCTTGCCCTTTTCGCACATGACGTAATGAAATCTTTGGACCAAGGAAGGAAAGAACACTTGATTTCAAAAAACATCTGAATTAGTACAACTATTACCCCTATTGTCAAAAGTATAATTGCATGGAGTGTCATCGTCAGATGTACAAGTGGGTATGCCCCAGGAAAGTGTGTTGGGACCCTTGTTGTTCACATTTTATATTAATGACCTTGCCAGCTTGTTAATAGTAATCTCAGACTTTTTGCAGATGATGCAGTGTACTGTAATAAAGTACTGTATGAAACAGCATAAATATTCAGTCAGAACTCGGTAAGATTTCAAAGTGGTGGAAAGATGATGTTGTTGCTGTGGTCTTCAGTCCAGAGCCTGGTTTGAAGCAACTCTTCTTGTTACTCTATCCTGCATAAGCTTCTTCATCTCCATGTAGCTACTGCAGCCTACGTCCTTCTGAATCTGCTTAGTGAATTCATTTCTTGGTCTCCCTCTACCATTTTTACCCTCCACACTGTCCTCCAGTACTAAATTGGTGGTGCCTATATGCCTCAGAACATCTCCTACCAACCGATCCCTTCTTCTATTCAAGTTGTACCACAAATTCCTCTTTTCCCCAATTCTGTTCAGTACCCCCTCTTTAGTTATGTGATCTACCCATCTAATCTTCAGCATTCTTCTGTAGCATCACATTTTGAAAGCTTCTATTCTCTTCTTGTCTAAACTATTTATCGTCCATGTTTCACTTCCATACATGGCTACACTCCATATAAATACATCTACATCTACATGGATACTCTGCAAATCACATTTAAGTGCCTGGCAGAGGGTTCATCGAACCGCCTTCACAATTCTCTATTATTCCAATCTCGTATAGCGCGCTGAAAGAATGAACGCCTATATCTTTCCGTATGAGCTCTGATTTCCCGCATTTTATCGTGGTGATCATTCCGCCCTATGTAGGTCAGTCTCCACAAAATATTTTTGCATTCGGAGGAGAAAGTTGGTTATTGGAATTTCGTGAGAAGATTCCGCCGCAACGAAAAACGCCTTTCCTTTAATTATTCTCAGCCCAAATGCTGTATCATTTCTGTGACACTTCCTACCATATTTTGCGACAACACAAAACATGCTGCCTTTCTTTGAACGTTTTAAATTTACTCCATCAATCCTATCTGGTAAGGATCCCACACCGCGCAGCAGTATTCTAAAATAGGATGGACAAGTGTAGTGTAGGCAGTCTCCTTAGTAGGTCTGTTACATTTTCTAAGTGTCCTGCCTATAAAATGCAGCCTTTGGTTAAAAATGCAGCCTTTGGTTAGCCTTCCCCACAACATTTTCTATGTGTTCTTTCCAATTTAAGTTGTGTGTAATTGTAATACCTAGGTATTTAGTTAAATTTACAGCTTTTAGATTAGACTGATGTATCATGTAACTGAAGTTTAACGAGTTCTTTTTAGCACTCATCTGGATGACCACACACTTTTTGTTATTTAGGGTCAACTGCCACTTTATGCACCATTCAGATATTTTTCTAAATCGTTTTGCAGTTTGTTTTGATCTTCTGATGACTTTGTTAGCCGATAAACAACAGCGTCATCTGCAAACAACCAAAGATGGCTGCTCAGATTGTCTCCCAAATCGTTTATATAGATAAGGAACAGCAAAGGGCTTATAACACTACCTTGGGGAACACCTAAAATCACTTCTGTTTTACTCAATGACTTTTCGATAAGCACGCAATTGCACTACGAGCTGCTTGTGTGGTACAGTGTCAAAAGCCTACTGGAAATCCTGGAATATGGAATGGAATCGATCTGAAATCCCTTGTCAATAAAGAGCTAGATGTGTTTCACAGGAACGATGTTTTCTAAACCAATGTTGACTGTGTGTCAATAGACCATTTCCGAACACCAAATATGTTATAAAATCCTGCTGCATATCGACGTTAATGATATGGGCCTGTAATTTAGTGGATTGTTCCTACTACCTTTCTTGAATATTGGTGTGACCTGTGCAACTTTCCAGTCTTTAGATACAAATCTTTTGTCGAGTGAATGGTTGTGTAAGATTGCTAAGTATGGAGCTAATGCATCAGCATACTCTGAAAGGAACCTAATTGGTATACAGTCTGGACCAGAAGACTTGCTTTTATTATTTTTATTTGACACTTAAATCTATACTTGATGTTAAGAAATGTCTCTTCTTCAGAAACGCTTTCCTTGCCATTGTCTGTCTACATTTTATACCTTCTCTACTTCAACCATCGTCAGTTATTTTGCTCTCCAAATAGCAAAATGCATCTACTACTTTAAGTGTCTCATTTCCTAACTTAATTTCCTCAGCATCACCTGATTTAATTTGACCACATTCCATTATCCTAATTTTGCTTTTGCTGATGTTCATCCTATATCCTCCTGTGAAGACACTGTCCATTCCGTTCAGCTGCTCTTCCAGGTCCTTTGCTGTCTCTGACAGAATCACAACGTCATTGGCAAAACTCAAAGTTTTTATTTCTTCTTCATGGATTTTAATACCTACTCCAAATTTTTCTTTTGTTTCCTTTGCTGCTTACTCAATGTATACATTGAATAACATCACCGATAGGCTATATAGTTGTCTCACGCCCTTCCCAACCACTGCTTCCCTTTTATGCCCCTGAACTCATAACTGCCATCTGGTTTCTGTACAAATTGTAAATAGCCTTTCACTCCCTGTTTTTGGCCCCTGCCACCTTCAGAATTTGAAAGAGAGTATTCCAGTCAACATTTGTCAAAAGCTTTCTCTAAGTCTACAAATGTTATAAACGTAGGTTTGCCTTTCTTTAATCTATCTTGTAAGGTAAGTCATAGGGTCAGTATTGCCTCTAGTGTTCCAACATTTCTACAGAATCCAAACTGATCTTCCCCGAGGTCGGCTTCTATCAGTTTTTCCATTCATCTGTAAAGAATTTGTGTTAGTATTTTACAGCCTTGACTTATTAAACTGTTAGTTCAGTAATTTTCACACCTATCAACACCTGCTTTTTTTGGGATTGGAATAATTATATTCTGCTTGAAGTCTGAGGGTATTTCGCCTGTCTCATACGTCTTGCTCACCAGATGGTAGAGTTTTGTCATGGCTGGCTCTCCCAAGGCTATCAGTAGTTCTAATGGAATGTTGTCTACTCCTGGCGCCTTGTTTTGACTTAGGTCTTTCAGTGCTCCGTCAAACTCTTCATGCTGTATCATATCTTGCATTTCATCTTCATCTACGTTGTCTTCCATCTCCAATATATTGCCCTCAAGTACATAGTCTTTGCATAGGTCTCGTTAATTTTCCTGTAGGTAGTATCTACCTTACCCCTAGTGACATATGCCTCTACATCCTTACATTTATCCTCTACCAAATAGGACTAACGGGGGATACTGAACATATATAGAGAATGGCAGCATGAATTGTCACAAATTGTTTGATTTGTGGAAAAGTGTCACAGACATACTGAAGAAACTGATTTAGCAGAGTCTTAAAGACAAACTTAAACTATCTTGATGATTAATGGAAAATCTCATATAAAGATGTGAAACAAATACTAACAAAGAGATAGAGGGGCTGGCCAGTACTTACCTCAGCTCAGTACATCCCCCTGGACTGAACCTACGTTAAACAACCTCACTCCCATTCTCTCTTCAGTCTTCTCCTCTTTCCCTTTCCTCTTTAGCCATTCATGCATCTTTTCATCCTACATAGTTGTGTTTATCTTTATACTATATATCTCTTTACTTCTGTATGCATCCTCTTTGGTTTGAAGCTGGCACAGTACTTACAGTAGAATATCTTTGGCTTCCCTCTGACAACCATGCCTCCATCCTTGCTACCCTCCCTATTTTCCTTTCCCTGTTGCTTCATAACCTGGGTTGTGAGTAACTGAATCTCCTTTCCCTTCTTCCCTTTCTTTCCCCTCTCTCCTCCCCGATGAAGGATCATTTGTTCCGAAAGCTAGGAACTTAAATTTTCAGTTCTGTTTTATGTGTATCTATCGGCTGTACTGAGCTGAGGTAAGTACTGGCCAGCCCCTCTATCTCTTTGTTCGTATTTGTTAAACTATCTTGAGATAGCCTACTAACAAAGTTTCAAGAACTGGTTTTAAATCATTACTGTAGGAATATACTACAGGCCCTACAGATCCCTCACGTAGAATAAGATTACAATAATTATAGTATACACAAAGGCATTTAAACAATCATTCTTCCTGCACTCCACACATGAATGGAATGGGCACAGTGATTTGCAGAATCTAGAGGTAGCTTTAGAAGTATCAGTCCGTATAGGAGTTCCACCACAGAAAGGCATCATGCAAATATATAGAGTCGTCGCAGAAAAGATAGTTTAGAATGCCAAAAGGGAAATCAGTAATTGTAATACAGAAATAAAAAAAAATATATTAGGCAAACATCAAATCAAATAGATATGGAAACGTGGAGGGAGGAGGGGTTTCACATAGTGGGAAGCTCATGGAATTGGAGAAGACCAAAAGGAGATTTAGGTGACAGTACCTCAGCTCACAGTGTAGAGAATTTTTTCACAGTTGTGGTCTTTAACACAGTATACATTGAAATGATCCACTAGCTGCACCAGGCACTTACAGGCAATCATCCTTATTGAAATTTCAATAACTGTCTTGGTGACACTGAAAGCCGAAAACCAGACAAGGCGACCAGACTGAGTCATAAGCTGCCAGACCCATCCAGGGGAGACTGACTGTTGAAACGTCTGTGGAGACCTGCAACAGGAAACTATTCTTTATCATGTGGGCCATAGTAAGATAGGATGAGCCTACTTCCAGAATATCTCAGACTCAGCCAATGAGTTCCTTTGTCAAATAATTTTGTTTGACGAATACTCTACTCCTCATATTCCTCAGACATCTTCTGCACAAGTCAGTGCTTTTTTATTGTTCATTTGATTCCCTCATGATGTACTTATGTTTTTCAGTGCAGATGTCTATTAGGTACAGTAAATACATGTTCATAATTGAGCTGCGATTGGAAACACGGTTATGTTGAACTGCGGCATGGAAGCTCAGTTTGTTCCTTACAGTCTACATTAATGAGGAATCATCATTCAGGTGTTAAATGTGATATCCAGGTAAGCTTATAATCAAACTTGAGGCACATTAATAACATGTGTTCTAAAGATTTAGAAAATCCAACTACCAGTCAAAGAAGTGAGATAAACTGTAACGCGCGCGCGTGCGCACACACACACACACACACACACACACACAATTAAAACTGAGGAGATAGGTAAAAGGCAAGAATTTAAGCTGACCTACAAATGTGGGACATGTAAGAGAAGGATCTGTCACATTCATGTGAAGGCTGCATTTACCACACTAGACAAGTTAGACACTAGGTTTGCTACAGAATCTTATGAAGAAAGGACATGATGAATACCTTCAACAAACAGGGGCGCATTCTGTAAAATGTTGAGCAGACTAGAAGGAGCTCTGTAATATGATACAAGGAATACATGGGGGGACTGAAGTCGAGCAATCTACTTTGAGGTGCCATCTCAAAGGCCTTAACCACAATAATGGAGGTATACTGAATAGTTTATGGATCTACAAATGATAGGGAAAGGCCAAGTTCTTAATGCACTTTAAGTAGATAAATTTGCTACAAAAAAACCTGAAATGCTGCTCAGTGAACAGGACGAGTGGTTTTTATTCCTTCATTCTGCATCTACTGTAGTGAAGAACAGACAGACCTTAGGCTCAATGTCCAATCTCGAGCCACAGAAGTAATCTCGTAAGTAACTCACAAGACAGATCACAAGGGATGTGCAGATATTTCATGCTTGGCTTATTCAGGATGCCACAGTCAAATAAGTGAGTGCAGCAAGTTACCTAGCACTGTTGGCACAATTCTTAAGTCTGCACACAGTAAGCAGTATCTTCGCATGTTAAAGCTGATACAAGAAAAGGGTGTCATCACATTATTGCTGATTTTATGATTGAGAGTCTTCTTCTTTTGTCTTATGTGCAATTTCAACCCTAAATAATATTTTAGATATACTTTTACACTGAAAGCTTTTAAATAATGTGTAATTTTACAGTCATATTACTGCAAAAGAGTTACATACCATCAGAGAACATGGGGACAGTCAGCCAGTGTTTGTGATGGCTTCAACACTAATTTTAAGGTGTCTGCCATTTGGATTATACAGATAGAATTCTTGTAGAAATAGTATATTAGAACATTAAATTTTGTCCTGTTGTAGGCAACTTTGAAACTGGTCATTTTACTGAGAAACAGACTGCATACTATATTACTTAACAATACATATGCTAAGATTGTCTCCAAGTTCATACCTATCAGTGGAAATCTGGGTGCGGTTATGGTTAAAATATCAGATTTTATGCAACAGCAATTTGAGAGTAATCTCAGGCCTCTCAAGAGTTAAGGACAGAGCCTGCTTCTACCTTAGCTTAAGTATAACCTAGTCTGAGAAAAATATTATTAGGTATGCTTTGATGGAGACCCTAAATGGCTGTGTCCATTTTGGTAGGCTCAACAATACAATTTCTGTAATTGGTTACTCAACTAGGTGGAATATTGATGACCGGATCAGCCGACAAACTCTATGTAAAGTGTACCCTGTATACTGTGGTCATATAGCCTCATTATAGAGGTCGGTTGTAGGCCTGGTCCCACTGGCACCTGTGGCGAACCTAGCCCTACAACAGTGAAGTGTCTTATCTTCAGATGCACCGCCTTGCTGATCTGTTTACCTGGCTTCTATAATCCAAAAAGAACTGCACAGGAACCTTATAAAACTGGTTGATACACTACCTGCTCCTTAAGACTAGTGACTAACATACTTATAAACATTTAATGACTTGTTTTTAAGTCCCTCAGATGAGGTAACTTAGCAGCTCATAATAAAATAGTAGGCCCAGAAATATTGCCAACTTTGTCATGCTAAGAATGGAGCAGGAATTAAAATATTATAATAGATAAATGTGGCCAGTCAATCATTACACTAAAAATGGATCACCTATCCCCTCTGCAACAAATTAAAACATCCAACCTAATAGTTTAGCTCAGAGTCTGGCAAGTATCACACTCAATTTCTCGTCGGCTAAAATGGAGGGCTGCCCTCTCATGAGAATGTAATACATTCAGTCAAAATGTGATGGATTAAAATGCACATCCCATGAACTTCACAAAATCTTGTCAGGGCAGATTGCCATGTATCAGAGGATGATGATCTATACGAGGACTATGAATGCCATTTTATTCTGAATCAAAGCCTGGAGGAAGATCACAACAACCAAATAGCTGCTTTCAAACACTGCAGTTTGCTGTTGCAATTTGTAGGCCCGCTTCCTTTGAATGGATCTTAGTTATCTAGCACCACAAAACATCTCACAGGGTAATGACACTTTTCGTGGTACATTTGACAACTCTCCAAACTGTTGTCTGCTTCCTCGTTTCCTGTATTTCAGTGCATCCCATTATCCAGTATACTACTTTTTTGTGGTCATGTAATTGAGCAAGATTTGTTTTCTTTGATGGGTGTAGCTACAAAAATGACTTGCCAGGCATCAAAGAAACTAAAGCAGATGAGACAATTCTTAAATCTGTTTTGGCTAATCCACCTCCATGGTTTCATGTCTGCACTATAAACTTAATTCAGTTGCAAAGCAAATCCTATTGACACAATGATTTTGTTTGTGTGAGGGCCCACAGCTCTACAATATTTTACAAATTGTCCATTATGGACCGTACAGTCTTCAAATTGCTCAGGAAAAACTACTGAGTAGCCAATATAATAGCTTCTCTGCTTTAATCAGTTAATGTACACCAGAATAAAATTGTGGTCTGAGTATAAAATATTATTTAAAAACAACACTAAGAGTGCTATCTTTTCAAAAAGTCATCATGTCTTGCATCTGTGCCTCTTAAAATTCCAAGGTCATGTGGTCTTACAATGAGTCCCCCCTTTTCTTGTCATTTACTGTTTCCAATAGCCACTACACTGTTATGTTACTGTGAGTCCACAAAATGCCTTTTTGCTGTTCAACTTTGCAAGTGCACACCAAGTTTCTGACTGCCTGAGTATGCATCTCAATTTGTTCAGAATGGAGAGCACATTTCATTAAAATATATTGTTTGTTTAGAAGAAGACAGACACTCATGAACAGCTGGGAACTGTGTACATCTCATTTTGTACTGTGTTTTTGTTATGCTTGCAGGTGATTTTATGTGCAATGATGTCTGTTGACCCCAAAGAAACCACACACAAATTTACAGATGAATAAAAAGAATGAGAGATCATATGGAACACCACCTCAATGATTATTCAAACGTCATGAGTAGAAAGTATGGACTTTAACTAAATATAAGTTAAATAGTATGTGCTCGTATTACCATTAAGAAAGTGACAAGTACTACTGAGTAGGAAAACAGCAAAAACAGACTAGTACTGTTGAATAGGACAACAGGAGAAATAGACTATAAATTTACAAAAAGTACATGTTGATTTGTGGATGAACATTCATGTTTTAGTGATTTAATACAACAGGTATTGAGGACTTTGGCATCTGAACAAATGGAAAAGGTTGCATGAGTGGAGCTAAATAAATTGCTACTACAAACTCTAATCTCAGAAAACAACTATGAACTGAAATATACTACACTGATGATAAAATACAAATATGTGTAACATGGCCTCCATTGTCGTGGATCCTCAGTCAGTGGTCTTCTCAAATTTGTCTAATGTGGGAGTGTTATCCTACAGACTTTTTTTTAGTGAAACAATGTAAATAATTTTTCCTTGTGAAACAAAATACAAAGTACCTACTGAAAACCAATGGACATTCATGTAGTCACCAACAACATCACTCAAGCTTTTCCTAGTTTCAGGAGTAACTACTGCAGTTGTTTACTTCAAAATGTGAAGTAAATAGCTGAAACAGGTGTACAAGTTGCCAGTTAGCAAAGGTACCAGTTATAAGTAGAAAAACAAAATCTTGCCGAGACATCCTTTTGAAGTTTGCAAACAAAACATTACTGTCGCTTTATATTTCTCACAGTATAGCTGCTCTGTTATTTAGATACTGCTTACATTTTCTGCCACCTTACATCAGGATAAATTCAGTACCAACTGCCAAGCAGAGGGAAGATGCTCAACCAATGAGGCAACATGTTGTCATGAGAGCATGTATACATACGCTATGTTTGTTCCACTGATTTCTGCATTTGCACTTTTGTTCCCATGTGTCTGTGTTTGTGCATGGGGAAAGAGGCATTGTGTGGACATATTCACATTATTGTGTTACCACTGAAGACAACAAAAATTTTATTTTAGAAATGATTTTGCTGTATGTAACAAGCCAATATGCTGAGGGCATTTGTAATTTGAATCAACATGTAGATTTTGCTTAGTTTGTGTATTCTGACATATGAAATATTTTAGTGATTTACTGTTAAGAGAGTTTTGCTTTCTGTTGCATCCCAGACAGAATTATGGGTGGCCCCCATTAGAGGCAATGTATGAAGGGCATAAGACTGTGTGTTTCTGGATTTTCTCTCACATATTCTAAATGGGAAAGAGGTGACAAATAAAAATATCAAGTTACTTTAAATGACTATGGTTTGGGTACCCTCTGAACAAATGTAAATTCTAATCCACTTAATTAAAACAAAATTCGAATAGGGACCTAAGTTAGAAATATTTTGAAAGGAATTCCCATAAAATTCAGTGATGGTACTCTCCCACCACCTTTCCCCGCAAAAAGGAAATAATAAATTCATTCAAATCAAAATCTTAGGTGGAGTTGATGTGATCTAAGTCAAATAAGTCCCATGCAGCAGATGATAATTCTCAGAATTTTCGAAGTTCTTTGGAGTGTCATCTATGACAAAACTGTTCTTTCTGATTTCTAAGATAGAGACAAGTGGGATACTATCAGACATCAAGGAGAATGCAGCCATCCTAATACCAAAGAAGGCAGATGCTGACAGGTGTGAACATTACCAAAGTGTCAGTTGTTAACACTGTTCTTTGCAAAAGAATGGAGAAACTGGTATGAGTTGATTCAGGGAAGATAGGAAAGATCAGCTCGTATCCTGGAGAAATGCGGAAACATGTGATGCAATACTGACCCTACAACTTGTTAGACCATAGGTTAAAAAAAGACAAACTTACTTTATAGCATTTGTAACTCTAGTAAAAGCTTTTTTCTATGTTGACTGGAATAGTCTTTGAACTTCAAAAGGTAGCAGGGATAAAATACAAGGAATAAAGGTTATTTAAAACTTGTGCAAAAACACAGTGCAGTTACAAGAGTTAAGGGCATAAACAGAGGGTTGTTGAGAAGTGAGTGGGAGAGAAGGCTACAGCCTAATCCCAATGCCATTTAGCATGCAGTAAATGAAACCAAAGAAAAATTTGTTGAGTTATTTTGAACATGGTGTTATAGTCGACACACAAGCACTGGGACAGTGCATCTCTGAGGTAGTGATGAAGTGGGGATTTTCCCATACAACCATTTCACGAGTGTACCGTGAATATCAGAAATCCGGCAAAACATCAAATCTCCGACATTGCTGCAGCAAACATCCTGCAAGAATGGGACCAACGATGAATTAATTGTTCAGTGTGACAGAAGTGCAACCCCTTATGCAAATTGCTGCAGATTTCAATCCTGGGCCATCAACAAGTGTCAGCATGTGAACCATTCAACGAAACATCATCGATATGGGCTTTAGAAGGTGAAGACCCACTTGTGTATCCTTGATGACTGCACGACCCAAAGTTTTATGCCTCACCTGGGCCTGTCAGCGTCAACATTTATAAATAATATGAATAATAATATTGCTTCTGCGTGTGAGGATGAGAATACATGTCAGATAATCAATAAGATTTCAAACTGTTAAGATTAATCAATATTATTTCCTCACACATTGTCTGGCATGCGAACAATGGCATTGGTGGCTGAGGTCATGTGTTTGCTAAGTGTTCTTGCATTACCGTGTGAAATATAGGACTTCTTGCAATAAAATTGCTGTGAAGATTGACTTATGGTTCTTTCATGCTAGGACTTCATAATTTTCCACCAGATTGCACATTAATCTCTGCCATGTCGCAGCCACTTACATCATAGTTAAAACTACTAAAATCAAACAAGACCTAGAGATTAATAAAATATATGTTCAAGAAATCACATAAATTACATATAAATAGTAATTGTTGCTTGGCAGTATATTAATATAAATAGGTACGCTGATGCACCTCTTTAAATCTGCTTATGTTCAGTATGTAACAAAATGTCTGGAGTTACAGGGCAATGACAAAATGCGTGCATACAGAAACAGATTATTTCACCACTCTAATCAACGCGAGAGGAGTCAGAGCTGAAGTAAAATGTTAAAACATTTGCTTTTTGTCCACTACAACTGTTGTATAGGCTGCAGTGGTGGCTGCCAGTGTTGATTGTTGTGAAATTGATTATGTTGATAAAAGTTTTGGTTTTGCACGTAGTTTTGTGGTGCTGTGTAATTTGTATTATGTGTTGCCTCTGTTTTCTGTTTGAAGATTGTCCACTACCAAGGTTGGTAGTGTTCTGTCTATATTGGTTATAATTTTTTCTCAGATTGAAATTATTAAATTTTTGTCTTTTGTAGGGTGTGCCCCATTGTGTGTAGTTGTTTTGATGACTGTAGTTATTTGCATTGTTTTGTGGTGGTGAGTTCTGGAAATTGTTCTGTGCATTTTGTGGTTCTGCTGGAAAGAAACATTTGACTGTGCACCTAAGTTGGCTTGGCTAGCTTGCAAGTTTGGCATAACCGCTATGTAAATACTTACGATTTCTGCTCCTGGACTGGTGTTGTTGGTTCTCTTTGTAGAGTAAATCAGTAGCGCAAAGTCTTTCTGAAATGTATTCTGTGGCATGGACAGGGAGATGGACTAATTTTTCTTTTATGTGAAAAGGAAATTTTGATTTGAGTGAACAGATTATGTCATGAGGTGTGACTGGTTTATCGAGGAAGTGGATCATGTTGAGATATTTCTCAAAGTATCGCCTCAGGTTTCATTTCTTGTTTCCTAATGTGTTGCTGAACAGTCTCTTACTAGTACCTATTCAGGAATGCATTTTCTAATTGCTCATATGTGTCACATTTGTCACTCTCTTCATATGCCCAGACAGCAGCTACACCCTGAATGCAATCAACAATGTGGGAAATTTTCTTTCTATTGCGCCAAGAGGGAGGAAAGGCATTTTTGAATACTTTGAGGAATATCACAGCATGTATGGTATTCTTTCCTGGAATAAAGGGTTGAAATTTACTGTGTTTAAACTGGCTTTCTTCTTCCTTATAGGCACTGCGTCTGCTACAATCTGGGAATGTGTAGTGTTCTAGTGGGTGTATGTCTTCTAAGCAGTAATTGTAATTGTATTCTGGTGTCATGTGTCAGTTTGTGTCACTGTTCATGTGCAGTGTTCCTGTGTGCTGCGATTCATGACAATAAAATTGTTCATTACCAAATCTTGGGTGATGTTTTTGTGTGTCATACTGTTGTTTAGGTGAAGGATTGTATGTATATGTCTATTCGATACTGTATATTGCGCTGTGTGATCAATCACCTGTTTGTTTTTGGACATATAATCAATCACTGTGTCTTGCACTATGGTTGAATTGTTTTCTGGTTTTAACCATAATGAAAAATGCAAAAAGAAATTAATTAAATTCTAAGTGTGTAAAAAATGTGTGTGTAATCCCTATAATTAAGTCACTGATTCTGTTAATATGAGTAAATGAAAATAATCTTCACATGCAAAATTTCAGTCTTGCTGGCTTCTTGCCATGTTACATGAAATAAACCTGAATATGGCCGTTTTGTGTACTGAAAAGAACCTTTCATGTGAAGATTACTGTCCTAACTACTGTCCTAATTTCAATGCCAGAAAATGAAATGAATCTGAATTTTGAATAAACTCTGAACATAAAGATTGATTGAGTACCCTGTAAACTGAATGCAAATGTACATATGGTGTGTCTTACTGTAATCTGGAATTTGGATCTGCAGACTGCAATTTCAGCCAGGTCATATCTGGGATTTGTTGATTCTTTTCCAACTAATGGTTGGTAATTGTTCCTCTGGTTGTTGTTGATTGTCGTGGAAAAGAGAACAGATGGTATAATACACGTAAGAAAGTCCTAACACGCAGTCACCAATACAAATAATAATATTGCGAGTTAGGATAAGAATATAGATCAGATAATCAATAAGATTTCAAAGTATTAAGATTAAATAATATTATTTCCTCACACTTTGTTTGGCATATGGACAATGGCATTGGTGGCTGAGGTGCATTTGCTAAGTATTTTTGCATTATCGTGTGAAATATTGGACTTCTTGCAGTAAAATTGCCGTGAAGATTGACTTATGGTTCTTTTATGCTAGGACTTTATAATTTTCCATTAAATTGCACACAAACCTCTGCCATGTCACAGCTGCTTACATCATTATTAAAACAACTGTAATCAAAAAAAGACTCAGAGATTAATAAAATATGTATTCAAGAAATCACATAAATTATGAATAGACCTTTACATATAAAAATTGTTGCTGGGCTAATATAAATGAGTACGTTGATGTGCCTCTTTAAATCTGCCTATGTTCAGTATGTAACAAACTGTCTGGAGTTACAGAGCAATGACAAAATGTATCCATACAAAAACAGATTATTTCACCACTCTTAAGTAGCATGGGAGGAGTCAGAGCTGAAGTACAATATTAAAACATTTGCTGATATTGTAACTACATATTGTTTATCGATAGCACTTCATATCATGTCTTTGACAGTGTGAAAAAAAATATTTTATCACTCTTGCATGCAGATGAACTCGTAAACATTTGACTGTTGATGACTGGAAACATGGTGCTTGGTCGGACAAGTGTCATTTCAAACTGTATCAAATGGATGGATGTGTACAGGTATGGAGACAACCTCTTGAATCCATGGACCCTGCATGTCAGCAGGGGACTGTTCAGTCGGGTGGAGGCTCAGTAACGGTGTGCGGCATGAGCAGCTGGAGGGATATGGGAGCCCTGATACATCAAGATATGACTGACAGGTGACACATATGTAAGCATCCTGTCTGATCACCTGCATCCATTCATGTCCATTGTGCGTTCCGGCGAACTTGGGCGATTCCGTCAGGATAATGTGACATCCCACACATCCATAATTGCTAGAGAATGGCTCCGGGATCACTGTTCTGAGTTTTAAACACTTTCGCCTCCCATCAAACTCCCCAGACATGAACATTATTGAGCATATCCTGGATGCCTTGCAACGTGCTGTTCAGAAGAGATCTCCACCCTTCATACTCTTACCGATTTATAGACAGCCCTGCAGGTTTCATGTTATCAATCCCTCCAGCACTGCTTCAAACATTAGCCAAGTCCATGCCATTTCATGTTGTGGCACTTCTGAGTGCTTTTGGGGGCCCTATATGATATTAGGCCAGTGTACCAATTCCTTTGGCTCTTCAGTGTACAATGAACAGCAGCAACAGTAAAGCAGTTGTAATGGAATGTGTAATTAAAGTAGGAGATGCTGAGGAAATTAGATTAGGGAATTAGACACCAAAGTATTTGCCATATAAAAGTATTTCATAAGAGCAATATGGGTTGTTCACCCTTGATTAAGTTGTAGACAACTGCTTAAAGTGTTAAATATTTTATCAAAGCATTACAGTACATATTTTCTCTCATAAAATTTGTATTAAATAATCCATTAGAGTTCAAAAGGAACATACGTTTTTGATATTAGGTGCATTGTGCTGCCATATACTGCCAGGTACTCCATATCAGAGACCTCAGTAGTCATTAGACATTGTGAGTGGAATGGGGTGCTCTGCGGAACTCATGGACTTTGAACGTGGTCAGGTGATTGGGTGTCACTTGTGTCATACGTCTCTATGCGAGATGAGATTTCAACACTCTAAACATCCCTAGGTCCACTGTTTCTGATGTGATAGTGAAGTGGAAACATGAAGGGGCACTAACAGCACAAAAGCATACAGGCTGATCTTGTTTGTTGACTGACAAAGACCGCCGACAGTTGAAGAGGGTTGTAATGTGTAATAGGCAGACATCTATCCAGACAATCACACAGGAATTCCACACTGCATCAGGATCCACTGCAAGTACTATGACAGTTAGGCGGGAGGTGAGAAAACTTTGATTTCGTGGTTGAGCAGCTGCTGCTCATAAGCCACACATCATACCGGTAAATGCCAAACAACGCCTCGCTTGGTGTAAGGAGTGTAAACATTGGATGATTGAACAGTGGAAAACCGTGTGGAGTGATGAATCATGGCACACAATGTGGCAATCCAATGGCAGGGTGTGAGTATGGCGAATGCCTAGTGAACATCATGTGCCAGAGTGTGTAGTGCCAACAGTAAAATTTGGAGGCAGTGGCGTTATGGTATGGTCCTGTTTTTCAAGGAGGGCACTTGCACCCCTTATTGTTTTGCATGGCACTATCACAGCACAGACCTACATTGATGTTTTAAGAACCTTGTAGCTTCTCACTGTTGAATAGCAATTTGGGGATGGTGACTGCATCTTTCAACACAACCAAGCACATGTTCATAATACACGACCTGTTGCAGAGGTTTACACGACAATAACATCCGTGTAATTGACTGGCCTGCACAGAGTCCTGACATGAATCCTATTGAACACCTTTGAGATGAGATGTTGTGGAATGCTGACTTTGTGCCAGGCCTCACCGACTGACATTGATACTTCACCTCAGTGCAGCACTCTGTGAAGAATGGGCTGCCATTCCCCAAGAAACCTTCCAGCACCTGATTGAACGCATACCTGCAAGAGCGGAAGCTATCATCAAGGGTAGGGGTGGGCCAAAACCATACTGAATTCCAGCATAACCGATGGAGGGTGCCACGAACATTTAAGTCATTTTCAGCCAGGTGTCCCGATACTTTTGATCACATAGTGTAGGTGCTTTATGCACTGCCATGTTACGCACTACAGTCAGGGAACTGTAGTGGCAGAGGGCTGCAAATATGTAGATGTGAAGGATAAAGATGTATGTTATTACCATTTGTTTTATTTAAAAACACTTTGAGTTCTCACATAAAAAATTCAGAGGCATTAATTTTCAACAGTCCTTCATACATATAAATTGACTTGTCCAGTGTCTTATGTATAAGCTGATTTTGTAGGTACGGGGGAGGGGAGGGGGGCACTGAAAGTACAATAGAGTAGAATATAGTCAGTGAATTGAAGCTAGCACAGTATCTATCAGTGTGTTGGTGTTGATCCCCACCTCCCCTACTGTGTCTATAGGATTCCATGTCTGTCTCCAATTGTCCTCAGGACTGGGAAGTCCTTTGCTACCTAGAATCTACATGATGTGCCCCTCCTTTTTAAACTACCCCAACCTATCACTCTTTCATTCCTCAGTAAGAAACTAACAGTTCTAACAATTATTGCAGCTTTCTCTACTTTTTATGTGTGTTCTGGCAGCATGTAGAATGTAACTTCCTGAAATGCTAGATAGCCAGTCCTTATGCTGGGGGAAACTATCATGTCATTACCCAATTGACTTCCATATCACATATCTTTATGGTACAGACTGTATTGAAAATAACCTGCTTCCTTACTGTGAGGAGTCCTATAATTTTTAATGAGTCATTATTTCTACATACTATAATTTGTGTAATGTTAATCCTGTTAATCCTTCCTTGTGTTATTTGATACTCAAAATAGGGTCACTCCGTATCATTGTTTAAACCTGCATTACTTTCACTGCCGTATTGACATAGAATTTTCTCATGTTTGAGTTATTCATTCAGAGATTTCTTTAACTATGAAAGGTTTTCTATCAAATTTAAGGGAAGAACATTGCAGCTACATATATATCTGTATTAAATAATTACATTTAATGCTACATCACCTTACCTAAATTTCTTCCACACTTCCCTTCATTGCTTTTTCTGCTAGCCATATTCACACATTAACAAAAATGTAATCCCATCAACATGTTTCTGGTGGTATTATTTATGTGATCTAATCAAACTTCCACACTCGAAGAATTTTAATTAATGCACCGCAAAGTGACATCCTGCCTGGGCCATCCACTCCCAGTTTTTATTACTTGCATTTTTATTACTGAATTGAGGTGACCAGCAAAGTGCGGAGATCAAGTTAAGGGTTGTAATTACAACCATCATATGTCCATTAAGTGCACACAAGCTGCATTGCAGTAAATATCCTGTATTATGAAGAACCTTTCCATGGCAGAATTCTCTGCTGGAAACAAGTGCAAGCGGGCTCAGTGCTGAGCAGTAGGGAGGAGATTTTATAACTCCCACAGAGAGGGCCACCCAGATTGGCATCCTGTGCAGAAGCGTCCCTTTGATCTTACCCTAGACTGGATGCCCATACCAGACAATGGCGGCACCATTGCTGGGTGGTAGAGGGAGCTTCCGTGAATTCTGAAAAAGGCGCTGGTGTGTCGCTTCGGTTAGTTAACGCCAGACAATGGGCACCACTCAAAAGCAATGCTGATTGGACAGCTGCGGAGCATCCAGACAGCAATCAGGAATGACGGTGCTTCGGTAGTTCATAAGAAAATTTTTACTTTGGACAGAAGTTAGATACACACATCTTGGCTTCGAAGAAAAGCAGTTGCTTTTGTTCCAGTCTGTGCGATGGAGTGATAATGAAGTTTTGTGTTTCAACCGACAGCCCAGACAATAGTTTTGCACATATGTATCATGTGGGGCAGTCACAATTGTAACAAGATGCTGATTTACATCTCTACAGCATGAAGTATCCACCTGCCATGGTTTTGACGTAGCAGGGAACATCACAGGCTAAATATCCACAGCTCCAGCTGTAATCGGTAGGTACAGAAGGGCCATATGTACAGTGCAGTGCATCCAATCCATATTGAAAACTCATAAAAAAATAGTACTCTTGTATTAGTTGTCATTTTTATTTACGCAAACTGTGCTGTAATTACTCAGGAGATATCACCTCATCTTGCGTTTTGAGAGGTTAATGTAAAAGACTTAGTAGTAATAAATATTAGTTTAATTCTGCTCAGTATTTCTGGCTGTCAGCTAAAATTACCCACCAGTTCCCAGAATCTAGACATTCTTTTGGGGGATTATTTTTGTGTTTTTATTAAACTGATTTTTGTTGTATTTGCAATGTGCCTTTTCACCTGGTGCCATTTTTCAATAGGGGCAAGGGATTAAAAGTAAGGTATTGTGTATAGGAGTCATGTCAGGGGTATTCTTTGTAGAATTTCGAGTTAGCATAGTGCATGATCTGCATACTGGCTCAAGGTGAGATCAACTCGGGGGACCTCTCCCAGCACCGAGTTTGTGAACTTTTAACTTTTTGGCTATTTTTGGGAGGTTCATGCTCAATCAAATTGTAATATGGTTCCTGAACTGTACTTGGTATATGGCAGCGGATAAAACAAACTTTAAACTGCATTGTGTTAACACATTATTCTGTCAAACGACAACAGAAATGAACACAAGGAAAATAACTTTTCTTTTGTGGCCTAAAAATTCAGCAGTGTATGCAGGAGACAACAGATTTTTGTTATACATTCACTTTTAATATGTTATTTTTCATGAAACCATTTAAAATGAAAATAAAAATGTGGTGTTATGGTCTAAAAATTAAAGCAAACATGTCATAAATTAGAAATTAATAGGTACTTTTACAGAGGTGTGTTCGAAATTAAAATTAAACAGTTTTTATGATCTAATAACTTCAATATGTAGCAGATAGAAAAAATACATTCAGTATTAATATGTGAATCTATAGGAAAGTATAAGAAATGAAAATGAAATAGAGATTTTGGTGCACGAACTAATACCTAAATACAGACGAACAGACACAGAACTGAATTTGCTATTACATAATTTTACCGACTAGTCTGGAAAAATCAGATTTGGTTTATAATCTAATAGTTAAAGTGTACAGCATTGGGTCTGTGTAGCTAGATGCTGCATAATAAGTGTACACAATACCTTTAATCCATGTAAGGGCTGAACTGTTTTGTACTGCAGCTACTGCTCTCCCCATAGCTCTTTCTAACAGTATTAGCAAAGCTTTTACGTATTTATTGACAGAACTGAACTACGTTATTTATTAACACTTTTTCATCTGAGCTTACTCTCCGATAACATATATTTCTGCGATAACTATACATTTCAGCAGTCAGTTGTAATATACTACAGTATCAGTATGACTTGACTGTACAGCGCCGAGTGACCTGGGTCATTTGGGCATTGTTTAGTATTGTCGGGCATCTTTGATCATATCTGCATACAAATGAGGTTTAGTTCTGCCATCAGCAATTGTGAAATAAACAGGTAGTACATACTTTGTAAATTCGATGAATGTAATAAAAATTACATTATAATTTTAAATTTTTAAAATTAATATGAATAAATAAACAAACTCGCCAGTCGGCAAAGCTTACATCTGGCTTTAATGGCAGAAAACTCATTGATCATATCTTACTAGTTCAGACAGTTATCAGTTAGGAGGTCGGCTTTGATGTAAAGAATGGACAAGGCATTCAATCTCTCCTCAGATGATGTAGAACTTAGGAATGGTTTCAGTCTTTTAAGAGCCAAAAACGAGTGTTCTTCTGAAAAATTTGTAAGTGCCATACATAGAAATATTCTAAGATTAATGTCAACATTCGGAAACACAGACTGTTCTACGTATTTCCTTCCCCATCACTAATTCAGCATACAAGTTGTTGAGTACTGGGAGGAATGTTTTAACTCCAAATTTTTCCCTTCCAGTCAGAAAAACTTCTTCTGGGTCTGCTTCTTCATCATCATGAAGTTTCTGTGGTGTTTTGTAGGTGCATTCATAATCTGTATCAGTCACAACTGCATGGGTTTATTTTCATAATAGTCAAACATGCTAGGAATAGATGCAATAAACCCTACAAGTGATTCATATAATTCATGCACTATTTTAGAATCAATATTTACCCTTTGCAATTTTAGATTTACACTTATAAATCTCTGGAGTATGTCCTTCCAAACTGTCATCATGATTACTGTTTCTATTCTGCTGAGTTGGTTCAGTAAAGCTGAAGCCTCACATCGCACAAGTGATTTTTCAAACGTATTATTTGCAATAAGTGTGAGGGCATAGATAACGCCCTCCCAGTTTTCATATAGACATACACATGCTTCCTCTCTTGCTGACCAATGTGTTTTTGATCAACTTTTTACCATTTTGCTTCCTGGTTTCATGAAAAAAAAAGTTTATCCCAGTGCTGTGTAGAAGCAGAGAAAAAATTGTAAAGGTTTTGTAGTACATTGGAAATTGAACATGCTTCCTCACAACAGCTTGCAAGAATGTGCTGCACAAGGCACATAATGCGCTTTCGGATTTCGTTCTTTAATGCGTGCTTGCATACCAGTGTAGGTTCCTGACATGTTGCTTATGTTGTCATATGACTGGCTTCTACAGGCAGTAATATCAATGGAATTGTATACAGGACTTTTAGTATGGCCTGAGCTAAGTTTTTGGACTTGTGTTCCGGGTTTGGTAAAAACAGAAGGAAACGTTCAACAGGTTCACCATTCTCATTCACATATCTTAATATGAAAGATAACTGATCAATTTGTGAAACATTCACAGTAGAATCTACTTTTATAGAGAAATATTTGGCCTGTTTTATTTCACTTATGATAATTCTTTATATTCGTTCAGAAAGAAGCTCTATTGTTTCATTACAAGAAGCTCTATTGTTTCATTACAGATTGTTCAAGAAAGATAAATTTGGTTCAAGAAAGATAACTTTTATGTCCCTGCCCTGGATTACCATATTGTTCAATGTGCTCTGCGAGAAAAGGATCAAACTCAGCTATAAGTTCAATAGACATCATAAATTGATCATTATGGAATCTTTCAACATGTCCACATAGGGGAGGTCCATGACTTGTTAGCTTCTTCACTACTGCAAACACCCTTTTCAACACACTGCGCCAGTACATTTTTTCTGTTTCAATATATGACTGAAAATATTATATATTGTTCCAACTGACTTTTTTTCTTGTTAAGAGTGATAACTCAGAATTTTTGTGTTCAAGTGAATTCTCATGATGGGATAAAATATTAGAAATATTTTTACAATCTGCAATACCATTAGTAGCAGTCATGGCCTTACGTCGGAACAATTTATATGGTGCACAAAACACTGCACTGATGCTGCAGGAGTATACTTGAAAATCACACGAAGTTGATTGACTATTTAAAAGTTTATGTAAAATACATTTTAGTTGAAATATCTGGTTTTATTGCCTATTGATCTTCCTGAATTAGAAAAATCACCATTACAATTTTGATTAATGCCACGTTGTAAGGGAATGTTGATGGTTGATTCATTGACATGCCATTCTGCAGGATCATCATTAATGAGGTTATTCTTTTTTGTGATGTCTGACTCGAAGTCTTTCATGAAACTTGAAATCGGGAACAATTTCTTTTTCTTCATCTTTCATCTGTATTTACTTGAGCACAAAGCTTTTTACTTTAAACATGACATATGAGTACAAAGATTTTTCCTTTAAACACGGAGTGATGAACTAACCAACTCGGATTACTCGGCGTAACTGTGCTATGAAAGAACGACAGCGCAGAATAATATAGTTGCATTTTCGCCTGTCTCTGTTGTCAGTGAACTGTAGAAGCACACCTGCCAGCTGGAATTCATCTTGTAAAGAAATTGGTACAGTCCCTTTTTTGGCTTCTGTTTCCCGCGTCATCGGAATTTTAGCTGGGAAGCAAATATGTTCTGAATATTCTTGACACTGCCTTTCTAATTTAAAAAGCAAATAATTTTTCCAATTTCTTGCAGTCAGGTGTGCTGGATCGACTCTTATCCCACTTATTCTTATAACATTTTAACTGTTTCTGTGGGTAGATAAGACAAGACTACAAAGTTTAAGTAGTCTTGTTGGCAGTTGATGTTATGTATTGTCATTTGTGTGAACACTGCTGTCACGTCTACACGCAAATGCACCTTTTGTTCCAACATAAAATAAAAATAACCTTTCCATGAAGAAATAAAGCGTAGTTAAGAAGTTTAATATAAAATTTGCAATACCACATACTATCTTGCAAGCTGCAGCACAATAAATGAGGCAAACGAAAGTTGGTTTCTTCTTCTTTTTTCATCAAAAAATAGTATTTTTAAACTGTAGTGAAGTGTATTTCACACATTATTAGATATTCTGCTTATGTTCTTTTCATACAACCACGTGTTTAAAAATGTAAAACATTCCCTGTATAAACATGTTTTGTTAAACGGGTGTCATTAAATCAGAGCTCAAATATTGAAGACCACAGAGCTTTCACATTAATTACAGTAATGGAGGGTTGATTTGATGCTTTCCCGTAATTTCTACAAGAAATTTAAGTAGAATTGGGTTTTACATACTGAGGCCCACACATGTTACAGTATTTAAGAAACTCCTGATTAGTTTATCACAGCTTTTCAGGGGTCCCCCATAATGTGTCGTGCCTAGGCCTGTGCCTAGTGGGCCTATTTGTAAATACGCCACTGATAATAGACAGCTAGTTGTCTGAGTTCATAATCAGCATCCATTTCATCTTCACAGATTTCTCTTCCTTGTTTCTCTTCACTGCCATTCATAGCTTCTCAAGAGAGAATAATGTTACTTAAAGCTCAGGCTTTTATTTTTGGACTCTGTGACCAAGATAGCTGCAGTCATAAGGCTTTGTTATCTGTGAACTTTCTCTCCTCACAGTCACATTCCACACAGACAACATTGTTAGAAATGAATAAATTGACTTTCAGTCAATAGTTTCCTTATTTCAGAAGTAAATTTTAAAGAAATAACAATATGGTGAAATTTTTGTAGGTATATCTTTTTCCAATGTTATGTTTTTCCTTTCCTTTAAATTATTTGAGCCACTTTTACTGTCCAGTTCTGAAAAGCACAGATTAAAAAGCACATGCTGCACATTTAGTTTCATCTAGATATTCTCAATCTCTTTAAGAGACATACTGGCACATTTTGTGTAGCCTCCTTGCCACATATTGTGTAAGATGCTAATTTCATGTACAAGGATATGCTTACATTTTTCTTTATTACTGGTTTTAGCATATTGATGTTTGTCCACACCTAGAGAGTATTTATCATTGTTGATGAACTTAATTTTGTATGTAATTCCTGTTGTAAGAAAGTAAGAAAATGTCTATCAAGACATTTTGTTATAAATAACCATCACAGGTTGTTAATAGATTTTTTTTTATCATTCTGTAACGTGGTTTGTGGCACACCATCATCAATTGGATGCCTGTGCTATATTTTTGCACAATGATATTTATGGAATACATTTTAAAACTGTGGATGTATGACATTCACCATGAAAAATTTTGAAAATTCTGCCCGATGATGAATCCAAGGTCGAAATGAGTTTCAGAATAATAAAAATGAAAACTATTATCAAGTTGTTGGGGTTATCTACAAGAAAATGTATTTTATGGAAGCTATGGTGCACAATTTTAAGAAGACACAATCTAATGTGAAATATACATCTGTGAGAGCATGGCTGGTTTTAACTGTATGCTGCCTGTTACTTTCACGTAAAAAGTGTTATTTTACAGTATAATTCCCTAGAAGGGCTTTCAGAACTGCTCCAGACATTGCCAGGTATTCAATGACATGAGGATTGTTTTAACAGAACAAAATCATGAGACAGAAACAGTGTAGTTTTATTTGGTATCAGTCAAATTTTCATTAGAGCACAATGAATCAGTGAACATATACAAAACAGCAAATCCAGCTTTCCAAAATGGAGTTAAATTTATTACTTCTTTCATTGTAATATTTAGGCCATAAATATTGAACAAAGTCACACCCAACAAAGTAATCAGGCCAAGAAATACACATAAAACACTCATTTGTCTGCAGATGACATGTCCTATGGCAAAAATATCTTAATGAATATACTAACTCTAAATAAACATAAATATTAATAATGTGTGTGTAAATGTATTTTCTTTTTTTCTTTTGCTGCTGTAGTCATTATATTAATTTGATTGCAATATACACTCTACAGTTTCATTACACTACTTTCATCTCTAATTGCTTTCTAGTTTGTTCATTTTCAGGCCAAAACAGATAGTTTCTTACACAAAGTGCATTATTTTCTCTCCCAAGAAATAGGGTTTGAGAAACAGAGCTGCATGACTTAGGAAAGTAAGGAGTGTTTTGGACAGAGATAAAATTCTAGAATTTTATATACATAACAAAAGTCTTAACAATAGTCTCGCACATTGCATTATTGCCAGAGAGGACATCATATATTCTTAACAGTTCATCATTTACATATGCACAAGATTAGAAAAGTCTCTATTAGTATATTACATCAATTATGTAGACATTGATCTTTTTTTCAAATAAAACATCTGTCAGCTACCTGTGGAAAAGTGAGAAAATGCTGAATGAATGAAAGTGAAGATATAATCTACTGGAATGTCATGTTGATGATGAAATGCACATGTTTATGAAGATGAAGCATAGAAGAAGTGATAATGAAGTAGTGAGGTTTCTTTACATGTTTTTGCAACATGTGTATAGTATGATTCTTGACAACAACAATGTACTGATGAAACATATGACATTAGATGTCTCATTGAAAGCTGTCAGCAAGAGGAAAAAATAAAGCGTACTTGCGAGTGTCTCACAGAAAAATATTTTGAGATGAGAACAAACAGTCTTTGCAATAAATTTTTCACTTTAAGAGTATTATGTAATCAGGTATCTGAGAGTCACAGTTTCTTAGAACTGAAGCATTGAATGATTGTCTTTAGTGTTACTGTTCCATGAAGTGACAGAATACTATGCTGATACTTCATGTGTAAAGGAAATGACAAAGACACATTGCAGAAAATCAACAGTCAGCCATCACATATTTTTTAATTCATATTATTGCAGTGTGAGTAGTATCATCTGCTGATCACCTAAGTTGGTCACACACATACCCTGTCACCAGGAAAATCTGTAAACATAGAGAGAAAGATGTTAGTTCCACATAAAGTGAGATTTGCAATAACAGATCCTATAAGGTATATCTCACATAATAAAGCACAGTGCTCAGGGAAATAATGCTTGTCATACATTCTTTCATTCATTCATTCAATCAATGATATACTCTGGTCTTTTAATCTTATCATGGAAAAGGACCTTCTGGGATGCAGATTAAGCGTAGAATTACATTTGCAAAGGGAATCGACAATTGTAGTTCGCATTTATAGGCCTTACTTTAAAAGCACTATTAATGACATTAGTTCGAATAACTTATTAATGAAATATTAGCTATGCCTTATGTGAGGTCATAATGGTTATGAATGGATGCCTGAATTAGTTGTAAAGCTGCAATCTTATACTAACCAGCTATACTAACCAACTGCTAATTATTTTCCACTTTACATTATATGCATGCTGACACTTCAAGATGAAATATTGCTACTCATTGCTATAAATATGGAATCTTATTTTGTGCCAATAATATAAATTCATTGCTCAATCTCTGTAAACCCTGTTGTGAGGAAAAACTATGTAGGTTGTGGGAAAAATGAAAATATACATTTACAGGGAGAAGTAATTGTCAGCAACTTATTTTATGATCTGTATCAATAGTTAACTGTCACAGCATAGCTAACCCCAGTAATTGGTACATGACTGCTGTATCAACACTTAAGCATCATGCTATGTTCACAGAGTGTTGCAGCAGAAAAATCTAGCACTGAGAGCTACACTCTTCACCCACATAGGTGCAAATTCTCTCCAAAACAGAAGCAAAGGACAAACTGTTATTGCAAAAAAAAACCTCAACTTGATCTGTCAGAAGCCTCTGCAGAATGCCTGTAATTGCAGTGAATGTCATTATTCACAGAAGATTTGTAAGTGATATATATATATATATATATATATATATATATATATATATATATATATATATATATATATATATATATATATATATATGAGAGAGAGAGAGAGAGAGAGAGAGAATAAACTGAAATACAAAGTATGTAAACTATCACAATCCTGGAACAGCATTTATAAATCTAAAGAAGTTCTCACAGAACTAGTATTTGAATGAAGATATTTTTACATTAAAATAGGTTAGGATAAAAAATTCTTTAAATTAAAAACAGTTGTAGGTTGCACAGTGTTCTTTATCAACTCAAGAATGATGCAGTTCACCCAGTAGGGCATCATTAGATTATCTTGAAGTACAAGGGGAAGATGCTGCTATAATTCTGGAACACTCCAACAGCAAAAATTTACTGCCAAGTGGCTTATGCCAGTTATAGTTACTATGCCAAATGGAATAACATGAAAAGCAGATAATAAAAATGGACTGGAGGAAAATACCAGGAAACGGCAGTGGTAGAGAACAGAAGTAGAAAACAAAAGAGAGCAGAGTTACCTTGTGAGCATTGGTGGTCATAGCAGCCCAGAACAAGACCATGTGCACAAGTTGCAGATATGGCCCTAGACCAAAATGGTACCAGAGGCCTGCCCGCATACATGCAGAACACATGTATGAATTATAAGAGCACAAGCAAAGTATTGTGACAGACACTAGGTGGCACTGTAAGTGGAGGAGGTGTTGGGGTTGGGTTACAGTGCATAACAGCAAGAAATTGTAAAATAGCAATGAACAGAAAAACAAACAAATGTAAACCATATCAGAAAAAAATGCAAAGATATATAATTCAGGATGTATAAGATCAAAAATTATGTATGGAGGCACAAACAGAAAGGTTCAAAGGTGTAAGTGCAGTATGATGAAATTGAAAGTAGTATGTTGTCTGTGGTGTATTTAGACTTGAGTGCTGTGAATGTCAAGGAGCTTACATTGGCCAGACAGGAAGTGCTTTAAAACCTAGGTTTCACGAACATGTACTCACACATAAGGGGGCAAGTTAAACATAATTCCGTCTTCACAGAATATTTCAAATCCAGTGGCCATCAACCACCCCTAAAAGTTTTACACCAGACTCCCAAAGGGAAGGGACTCAACATTCTTGAAGAGATTGAAATTTTAAACATTCATGTATTAAGAAGCATCTGTTGCTTAAGGAACAGCTGACCAGTAAAAAATCATGTCTTCTGTGGTTCCATGTGTCCATTTTTAAAGAATTAATAATTTTTAGTTCCCCTTTTCTTTATGACCAAGGCCACTGTTAATCACATATATTTTATTGTTTCATTTTAGCTCCATATTTGTCAATTTTTTCATTTATTATTGCTTTTACAAAATTTTATTATTGTACTGTGCTTGCACATATGAGCCTTTCTGTTTATGCCTCCACACATAGTTTTCGATCTTATACATCCTGAACAATGTATACTTGCATTTTTTATTCTAATGTGATTTATATTTGTTTGTTGTTCTGTTCATTATTATTTTACAATTTCTTTCTGTTACTGCACTGTAATGCCCTTGCCCCTCCACTTAATGCTGCCCATGCTCTTATCATTCATTCATACAATCTGCAGGTATGCAGGCAGGCCTCTGGTGCCATTTTGGTCTGGGGCCACATCTACAATTTGTGCACGTGGTCTTGTTCTGCACTTCTATGACTGTTGTCACCAATGCTTCTGAGGTAACTTGTGCTCTCTTGTTTCTTTACCACTGTCTGTTCTTGTTGTTTTTCTCCAGTCTGCCTTTATGGTCTGTTTTTCAACATTACATTTGGTACTGTAACCACAATTGATGCTTGCCTTTTGGCAGTATCTTTTTGCTGTTTTGTAATCCATGATAAGACCACTTCAGGTTGATTTTAATGTCATCTTCTCCTTATATTTCGAGAAAACCTGATGGTGCCCTACCTACTCAGGCAAAATGCATTATTCTTGAGTTAATCAGGAACTGGGTGCAACCTACAACTGTTTTTAATATTAGCCATAATAAGGTTGCTATATCACCATACCATGAGGGAGTGGAATTATTTTTAAAATTCTCTTGTTAAAAATCTCACAATAACTGTAAAAGTCTAAATAATAAGAGAAATTAGTAAGTGATGATGGAGATGACAAACCATGTGGGGTACATGAAAATGTTAATAGTTACACACTACCTAAGAAGAAAATGTGTTTGGAATCAGAAGCAACTTAATCCATACAGAACATATTACAGGCAATACACTTTCAGGAGCCTCAGAGCTCCATGGCTCAAATTTTCATGAGAAAATTGAGTGTTAGCAGGTTTAAATTGTAAATAAGAAAGTGTGTAAGATTATGTGTGCATAATTGTGCATTTTTACAAAGCACTGGAAATAATAGATGACTGACGAAAAATTAGTGTATTTTTGAATGTTTATAGAATATAGGTATCACTGTAATTCTACTTCTATCCACTTTTATAAGCTACAAACTGGCACAGTCTGTTCCATTTATAACAAAGCAGGTAAATTATATATGCACAAATATCTTTGATGGTCGTATTTTTACATAATTATGGCATTTACATGGCTTATGTTGAAAACATTTGTCCTCATTCAGTTTCAGAGTAATTAGCATTTATTAGTAAAACATTGTTACTGAAACAGAATAGCAAGTTTTGATAAACTAGACAGTGTAATTCAATAGCAATTATTGTTGTATCTGAAAGTTCACATTCAGAAGAATCTTCCACTACTTTCAGTTAATCGACAATGTAAATCTTTAACTGTAGATTATTAAAAGAGAGCAAACAGCTACAGCTGAATGTATTACTAATTATTTTAAACTCGTAAAGGGAACATTTTGAGAACAATTTCAGTCAGTCTGCAGAAGACTGTAATGTGAGCAAGACATGTTTCTATAAATCCACCACAGATGAGTTAACACAAATTACACTTCATACAATGTGCTAAGTTTTATCTAAATTTCATATCCAGGAGATCTTTCTGTAATTTAGTGACTGTTTTCAGTGATTGGCTCTAAAATTGCATTTAATCTCAAGTACTATGTTGATCTTCAATAAGATTCTGTGAACTACACTAATAGTATTTGACTGAGAACTATGTTATTTCCTAATTATGCTTAATATGCACATAATTTCCTTTTTGATATGGAAAGATAGTGTAATTAGGAAGTGTGTTAATGGTTTACTTGCCACATGAAAACTTTTGGGTCACTTCTGCATTAGGTTACTGCTCTAGAACACTCTTATTACAGGACATCAACTGACTGTAGTATGTGGCTAGCTGTTTACCTTGGCCTAAAGTACAATAGATGACACTTAAGCTGGCTGTAAATCGTAAGTTATCTGACACCAAAGCACGATTAAAATTTCTAAATTGTAAACTTTGTGTGGGTGATTTACTGAAAATAGCTACTTCAGACACCCACTTTTCAGCCAGATTCAACTGACGTGCAACTGCTGATAGCAAATTAGCACAAGTCAGTATAGAAATGCTACACATTCTGCTCAGTATGATTATGGACTTCCAATGTGTCAGCAGACACTATTTTCTTTACATTGTTAACAATGATTACTTAAAAACCAGAATTTCTCAAAGGCTGACATCTGCTACCTTTTTAACATTCTCGAAGGCTGATATCTGCTACTTTTTTATGTTCAGCCACATTACATCTTTGCACTATGTTTGCCTACTGTGTTTCAATACATTTTAGTGAAGTTCTAATGTGTACTTTAATGTCCAACAATCTGTCATCTGAGTTGCTGCTGTAATTTTCAACTCTCACAGAACTGACATGGAGCCTTATTCAAATGTTTAAGATTAAAATTTTAAATGTTAATTTCTGGAAATCATCTGGGGGGAGCAGTGACAGAATATGGTGCTGCTGGGGTGAAGGGCTAAATTCTGTATGAGAATGGGGAGAGACATGACCCGAATTGTGGAGATGCAGAATCCAACATCTTTTTGTTGTACAAATATTGTTCTGTGTGTGGTTTGTCTAAACAGGGTGATTAATTATTATGTATGAATGTTGATATCTAGTGCTGTAATGACACTCATATGTAGACATAATTTTTTGTATTCTTCCTTATTCTGTGAAGTGTAACTGAGATGGAAACACTCCTCTAGACCACCACTCCATAGACGAGTGCAGGTAACCACCTGTAAGCTAATGTAGAATGACTTAGAATAACCTCATGTCAAATTGAAACAGCACTGAAACATGATTTTATTACACATTATCCCTTCACATATTTTGTGGAAGTAAAATAGAACATTAAAATGAAATATGAATACATATTGTTACCTAGGGCACCACAATTCAACAGGGATATGGGCTACTTGCTCTGTTAACTTGACAATATTTAAAACCAGAAAAAAGAAAGTACATAAATTATGTGCTGGAATATTTGTGACCAAACTGCTTAACTCTCAAGCACAATTTATAGAGTGATATTATTCTTTCAGAATGTAAAAATACCAGTCATTTGTCTCAACAAACATTGGCGTAAAGTGGATAATCAGTCTGTGCATGACAGTGCAAGGTACCAATATCTTCCAAATAGCTGAGCATGAAGATCTAATTTTTCAGGGTGTCACATATCTGGTTCTATTGCCACACAGATAAGGGGTCAAGGGTTTTGAATAGCTCTTGGGTAAGTCAACATCTGTATATGTATCAGAAGAATGAACATGATCTAGCTATCTTACAGTAAATGGCCAAAATTTAAACATTGCACACTTTCTCCAACCCATACAAATTGAGCAGATCAGTTGGTTCTTTCAGCATTATGTTTGGTCCTAAAGTAGGTCTTGGGTGGCTTATAAAAGAACAATTTGTTCAAGAGTGGATCATTTAAAACAGAAAAAAAAAAAAAAAAACAGAAAAGAAAAAAGCCATGAATTTGTGGGGATAATCACTTCCATGAGTTCTGTTCTTGGCAGATCATCGAAATTTTTATCAGATGCTCTTAAAATGATGTTTTCAGGGAACCTTGAAACTTTTTTCTTGTTCATTATCCATTACTGAGATCCAGAGGTTCAAAGTTACCATAATTATGCATGTAAAATATGCACATGAAATCCTATGTGAGGTGTAACTGTAGTGTTAACTTACATAGTGAACACACACTAAGGCCTCTGGGACCACCACAAGCATTCTAAGGTCACCAAACCAGTTTTTAATTACCATTATTCTGCCAAGAAATCTTCATAATGCAGTGTCTATATAAGCTGACTTGAACTAGAAATTATTCAGTGGTGCCACCTGGTGGCATAAGCATGTTACAAAAGATTATTGTGTTGTACAAAATTCTTTGTACTTGCAAATCAAATACTGCATTCTTTGGTATACTGTAGGTGTAGCTCAAAAATGTGTATTTTCATGTAAAGTAATGAAAAGCAAACTTAGGTTGTATGGGAGACAATTCTGTGCTAACTTTATATTATGCACACTTATTTGTGATGATATTATGAAAAGGATAGATTGTTACTCACCATATAGTTGAGACGTTGATTCGCAGACAGACACAACAAAAACAACATTAAACACAAAAGCTGTTGGCCAGAGGCCTTCCTCAGAAATACACAACATACACACATGCACACACACATTCATGCAAATGCTTGGCCAAGAAACAGCTGGATCACGCAGGTGCTGATCATGCTGTTCATTACAACATTCTCAATTTTAATTATCGCATGACAGCTAGTGCCATCAGGATCCTTCCTACCTTTTCTCTGTTGTGCAGGTGGGAACTTGCCCTGCAATTTACTCCCTATGTCCCCTGAACCCTCTGGGCTTCAACTTTCATTAGTCATTGTCCTTCACCCACACATTCCTTCCTTGTTCCCACTCCCCAACCTTCTACTTCTGAAGTGCAGCGACAGTCTTTTTATTTCTCTCTTTTTTGCCCCCACCCGTCCCTCTGTCTAACCTCCTGACTGCATCTAGCTGCCCTACCCTCTCTCTGCCCAGTCCCTAGATGCTCCCACAAACAGCACTTCACTGTCCTCCTCCGGTAACCTGCCCTCCTTCCCCCATTCCCACTTCAGCATCCTCCTTATCGAAACCACCCAGATCTTCACCCTTCATGCACAGTTGTTCACAGTGTGTGTGTGTGTGTGTGTGTGTGTGTGTGTGTGTGTGTGTGTGTGTGTTTTTTTAACAGTCTTTATGTTGTGCCTGTCTGCGACTCTCCATTTTCACTGTATGATGAGTAACAATCTATCCTTTTCATAATATTGTCATTATTCCATCCTGGATTTTCCATTGTTTGTATACTTATTTGTTGATTGTATGTGTCAAAGTACTACGTGGGAACTATAACTCGGCAAGTGGACTCCCCAGTTCTGACCAGTAGCAGTTGGCAGTAATCAGAAGGGTTCATGCGATAGTAATTTGCAGATGTCCACTGACAGTTATGCAGCATACTATTAGCTGTTGTTAACTGGATTGCTGTTTGCTTTGTTGCTAAGCTATGCTGTCACTGTCTGTGTTTTGTTGTGCTATTTTCATTGTGATGCTTTCCAAAATGAGTGATGTGGGGGTTACCTTCTACTCCAGTTCAAAATAGGGTAGTTGATTATCAGGAGCTCATCAAAGCTGAAAATGTAGGTTTGTGCTACCTGCACAGTGTACTTAAAGTTCATGGAGGCAGAGCTTGTTACCCACCACACTTCAGCTCTACCATAGCAGAACCCTATCCTCCCCTCCTCCCCCTCCCCCTCTTTCTGCTCCCTGCGATCTCTCCCTCCATTCCCCCCACTAGTGAGGTGCCAAGATATAGTTTGCGAGTAGTATGTAAATGTGTTCAAGATATATAAATAAACTGTCAAAACTTTTCTGTACTACAGAATTCGTTTTATATAAGTAGTACACCCTGCTGTAACAGAAAAAAGAAGGGAACCAGCTGAAAAATGCTTCTGTTGGAGCACAAAAGAGGTGACAGAAAAGTGGGGAACCAACTGCCTGAATTCTCATTCTGCCTTCCTCACCAAAAATTTTGACATGCGAACATTTTCGAGCTTTTTTCGTGCTGGAAGAGAATAGCTTTGACATGGGAACATATTCAAACTTTTTTTGTGCTGAAAGAGAATAGCACAGAGGCAGTGTCAGTGGATGAGAGAGGAGACATTGCCAATGGAGAGAAAGAGAGAGGAGGCAGTACTACTGGTAGAGAAAGACTGAGGAAACAGTGATGATGGGAAAGAGAAAATAGTAGTGAAAGAGGAAGAGAGGTGCATGAAGACAACAGCAGCAGGAGCCAAAGAGAGAGGAGATAGTGATGGTCCATGGGAGACAATGGCAGTAAGAGAGAGAGAGAGAGATGGATGGAGACAACAGCAGATGGAGAAAAAGAGAGAGGAGACAGTGGAAATAAATAATACAGATGACTGGAGACCATACATAAGATTGGGAGGGCGAGGGATGGTCTGGACCTCCTCACACTGGCAAACTTTAACACTAAAAAATTTGGTCTCTTTCCCCCATCCCCTATACCCACACACTAATGTTTCTCCATCTAGGGGCCAAAACCCCAAGCCAACCATCCCCAAGAGCAGACTGTAGGGGGGGGGGAAAAAAAAAAAAAAGGGGGGGGGGGGACAGTGGCCGTGGGAGAGATAAAGAATGGGATAAGGACAATGACAATGGGATTAAGAGACAATGAAAGTGGCCGAGAAGGAGGCAGTGGCAAGGAATAGCAAGAGAAATGAATGAAAACAGTGACAGTGGGAGACATAGACAGGAGAAAGTGCCAGTGAGAGAACAAAGACTGTGTGAGAGACACACATAGTCAGTGGAAGTGAGAGGGAGATGATGAGTATGGAGGCCTCACTCCAAAGAGAAATTTGATAAAAGCATTTAGAATGTTGTGTGTTAAAACAGCATGAATACATTTTGATGCTAAAATTCTTGGTGAGAAAGGGGGTATGAGGCTTGAGACAGATGGTCCCCCATTTCCCTGTAAAGAGTATTTTAAAGAAGAGCACATTTGCCTGTTTTGTGCTGTGACAGGCTCATGTTTTAGCTGGTATCAAAATGCTTTCTAAAGCCAACTATTTTAAAGTAGTTAGTAGCTTTCGTAGATGAAATAAATCAAATTTAGGCTCATTCAGAGTTCTGGCATAAATTTTGAAATTTGCAGTGAATTTCATTATCTGAGCGTAGAGGGTACATTTGAGAACCTCTGTGCAGAGTTGAGGCACATAAATGTTATAGCAGTTTTGATTTATTCAAGTTCCAGAGGAAGCGGTAACTGACACTTTAATGGCTAAATGTCAGTGTCTGTTTGAATACTCAGTAAAGAAAGGAAGGACTTATTAGCTCCAAAAGAATGGATAATTTTTGTGCTTTTATATTTGTTAGTTGGTAGTAATAAACTAGCTTGTTCAATACTTGTTCAACAATCTTGAAAGTGCCTTTTTTTATGGATGATAAAATTTTAATTGGTTTTAAAAGTGTTACAGCATTAATAGCACCTTCCTTGCAAAGATGGAATTGAGATTGGAGATAGTCACTTTCACAAAACATGTTATCATAGGAACACAACTGAAATCAGAGTGACACATATATTTCCAGTCTTTGTGCCTGGAGATCACAGCACCCCCCCCCCCCTTTCCCCGTGTGTGTGTGTGTGTGTGTGTGTGTGTGTGTGTGTGTGTGTGTGAGGGAGAGAGAGAGTGTTGTTGTTGTTGTGGTCTTCAGTCCTGAGACTGGTTTGATGCAGCTCTCCATGCTACTCTATGCTGTGCAAGCTTCTTCATCTCCCAGTACCTACTGCAACCTACATCCTTCTCAATTTGCTTAGTGTATTCATCTCTTGGTCTCCCTCTACGATTTTTACCCTCCACGCTGCCCTCCAATGCTAAATTTGTGATCCCTTGATGCCTCAAAACATGTCCTACCAACCTACCCCTTCTTCTAGTCAAGTTGTGCCACAAACTTCTCTTCTCCCCAATCCTATTCAACACCTCCTCATTAGTTATGTGATCTACCCATCTAATCTTCAGCATTCTTCTTGTCCAAACTAGTTATCGTCCATGTTTCACTTCCATACATGGCTACACTCCATACAAATACTTTCAGAAACGACTTCCTGACACTTAAGTCTATACTCGACGTTAACAAATTTCTCTTCTTCAGAAATGATTTCCTTGCCATTGCCAGTCTACATTTTATATCCTCTCTACTTCGACCATCATCGGTCATTTTACTCCCTAAATAGCAAAACTCCTTTACTACTTTAAGTGTCTCATTTCCTAATCTGATTCCCTCAGCATCACCCGATTTAATTTGACAACATTCCATTATCCTCGTTTTGCTTTTGTTGATGTTCATCTTATATCCTCCTTTCAAGACACTGTCCATTCCGTTCAACTGCTCTTCCAAGTCCTTTGCTGTCTCTGACAGAATAACAATGCATCAGTGAACCTCAAAGTTTTTACTTCTTCTCCATGAATTTTAATACCTACTCCGAATTTTTCTTTTGCTTCCTTTACTGCTTGCTCCATATACAGATTGAATAACATCAAGGAGAGGCTACAACCCTGTCTCACTCCTTTCCCAACCACTGCTTCCCTTTCATGCCCCTCGACTCTTATAACTGCCATCTGGTTTCTGTACAAATTGTAAATAGCCTTTCGCTCCCTGTATTTTACCCCTACCACCTTCAGAATTTGAAAGAGAGTATTCCAGTTAACATTGTCAAAAGCTATCTCTAAGTCTACAAATGCTAGAAACGTAGGTTTGCCTTTCCTTAACCTTTCTTCTGAGATAAGTCGTAAGGTTAGTATTGCCTCACGTGTTCCAACATTTCTACGGAATCCAAACTGATCTTCCCCGAGGTCCGCTTCTACCAGTTTTTCCATTCGTCTGTAAAGAATTCGCATTAGTATTTTGCAGCTGTGACTTATTAAACTGATAGTTCATTAATTTTCACATCTGTCAACACCTGCTTTCTTTGGGATTGGAATTATTATATTCTTCTTGAAGTCTGAGGGTATTTCGCCTGTCTCATACATCTTGCTCACCAGATGGTAGAGTTTTGTCATGACTGGCTCTCCCAAGGTCATCAGTAGTTCTAATGGAATGTTGTCTACTCTCGGGGCCTTGTTTCGACTCAGGTCTTTCAGTGCTCTGTCAAACTCTTCACGCAGTATCTTATCTCCCATTTCATCTTCATCTACATCCTCTTCCATTTCCATAATATTGTCCTCAAGCACATCGCCCTTGTATAAACCCTCTATATACTCCTTCCACCTTTCTGCCTTCCCTTCTTTGCTTAGAACTTGGTTTCCATCTGAGTTCTTGATATTCATACAAGTGGTTCTCTTCTCTCCAAAGGTCTCTCTAATTTTCCTGTAGGCTGTATATCTATCTTACTCCTAGTGAGACAAGCCTCTACATCCTTACATTTGTCCTCTATCCATCCCTGCTTAGCCATTTTGCACTTCTTGTCGATCTCATTTTTGAGACGTTTGTATTCCTTTTTGCCTGCTTCATTTACTGCATTTTTATATTTTCTCCTTTCATCAATTAAATTCAATATTTCTTCTGTTACCCAAGGATTTCTAGTAGCCCTCATCTTTTTACCTACTTGATCCTCTGCTGCCTTCACTACTTCATCCCTCAGAGCTACCCATTCTTCTTCTACTGTATTTCTTTCCCCCATTCCTGTCAATTGTTCCCTTATGCTCTCCCTCAAACTCTGTACAACCTCTGGTTCTTTCAGTTTATCCAGGTCCCAACTCCTTAAATTCCCACCTTTTTGCAGTTTTTTTCAGTTTCAATCTGCAGATCATAACCAGTAGATTGTGGTAGGAATCAACATCTGCCCCTGGAAATGTCTTACAATTGAAAACCTGGTTCCTAAATCTCTGTCTTACCATTATATAATCTATCTGATACCTTTTAGTATCTCCAGGATTCTTCCAGGTATACAACCTTCTTTTATGATTCTTGAACTAAGTGTTAGCTATGATTAAGTCATGCTCTGTGCAAAATTCTACAAGGCGGCTTCCTCTTTCATTTCTTCCCCCCAATCCATATTCTCCTACTATGTTTCCTTCTCTCCCTTTTCCTACTGACGAATTCCAGTCACCCATGGCTATTAAATTTTCGTCTCCCTTCACTACCTGAATAATTTCTTTTATCTCGTCATACATTTCATCTATTTCTTCATCATCTGCAGAGCTAGTTGGCATATAAACTTGTACTACTGTAGTAGGCATGGGCTTTGTGTCTATCTTGGCCACAATAATGCGTTCACTATGCTGTTTGTAGTAGCTAACCCGCACTCCTATTTTTTTTTATTCATTATTAAACCTACTCCTGCATTACCCCTATTTGATTTTGTATTTATAACCCTGTATTCAGCTGACCAAAAGTTTTGTTCCTCCTGCCACCGAACTTCACTAATTCCCACTATATCTAACTTTAACCTATCCATTTCCCTTTTTAAATTTTCTAACCTACCTACCCGATTAAGGGATCTGACATTCCATGCTCCGATCCGTAGAACACCAGTTCTCTTTCTCCTGATAACGACGTCCTCTTGAGTAGTCCCCGCCCAGAGATCCGAATGGGGGACTATTTTACCTCCGGAATATTTTACCCAAGAGGACGCCATCATCATTTAATCATACAGTAAAGCTGCATTTCCTCGGGAAAAATTACGGCTGTAGTTTCCCCTTGCTTTCAGCCATTCGCAGTACCAGCACAGCAAGGCCGTTTTGGTTAATGTTACAAGGCCAGATCAGTCCATCATCCAGACTGTTGCCCCTGCAACTACTGAAAAGGCTGCTGCCCCTCTTCAGGAACCACATGTTTGTCTGGCCTCTCAACAGATACCCCTCCGTTGTGGTTGCACCTACGATACGGCCATCTGTATCGCTGAGGCACGCAAGCCTCCCCACCAACGGCAAGGTCCATGGTTCATGGGGGAGGGGGGGGGGGGGTTGTGGCATGTATGAATGAATAAATGTGCATTTCTATATCTGTAGAATATCATACTGCAGTGTCTGTGTTAGTCTGAATTATGATGCAAAGTTCCTTCAGACATGCATGCATACATCAGTGCATCATAATTTGGAATAACACAGGCATTGCAATATCGTGTTTATCTGCCAACACCAGATCAGTGACTCTCTTGAAAAATGTCTCACCTGTACGGGATATACATGATTGATGTATACCATATTTATCTGCTGGCACCATGCAAGCGACTTTAATGTAAAATGTCTCGCCTGTATGGGAACATACATAATTGATGTATAAGTACATTTTGTAGACAAATGATTTACAACATGTGGAACTTTGAGTCTGGCCGTAGGTTGTGCTGAGACAGCAGCGATAAGCAGGAAATCCGGGTTCATGTCGCAGTCCGGCACAAATTTTTATTGTCGTCATTCCATTTTCTAGCTTATAGTTGAATACATTTCATGTACATCTGTAGAAAGTAAGCCCTTGTCAGATATCTATAAAAATATTTACTCTTTAAGAATAAAAATCAGTTTGAACTAAATAATATCCTTATCTTGGCCCCGCAGTGGGATTCTGCATTGTGGTGCAAAAGAATTCAACAAACTCTTCTCTGAAACAGAGCTGAAAATTGAGAATTCTTATAAATTCAGAGAATGTTGGAAATATTTGTTGTTAATCACTCCTACATGTTATCTAGCACCAGCAATGGAATAGTCCTGATAAGTGGATGGCGAGTAATAATCTGTTTCAAAGAAGTTTCTCTTCTTATGGCACATACGTAACGTTTCCTGTAATATACTTCAGTGAAGTTATGTGTGTAGCAAACTAACTACATGAGATAAACAGCAGCTATTTAATATAATCAATGAAGCAGCTTCTTTTCTGAAAACAGCAACATTCTCTTAATTGTGTTATATTATATATAGGTCTGAGTTAGCAAAAATACTACGTTGCAGTTCAAGTTTAATCAATGAATAACTGTTTTTCTATGTTAGTGTGTACATTGAACCATTCCATATCACCGAAGGCTTTCCTTTGTAGTGGCATGGCCGAAAGTGCAGTGCAGATTCAAGAGTAAGCTTCAGGTGAAACGGATAATACAGCCGACTTTCCCATCACATCACTCTAATAATATGGAAAAACTGAAAAAGTAACATGCTTCTTTAATTACTAGTCAGCACAAAATTATCAATTCATTTTCAACTCTCAGGTCAGATAATTCAGAAAAATGGTTTGGTGCAAGTGCATCATAGATCAAGAGACTATGTGCTCAGTCCAGAGGAGGTACACAAGTGCTCTGTCTTTGATCGTGTACACCTTCCGGGTTACAGGACTGGAGTAGGTGGTGGTGGGAGGGTGCATGGGACAGGTTTTACACCGGGGGCGGTTACAAGGATGGGAACCAGAGGGTAGGGAAGGTGGTTTGGGGATTTCATATGGATGAACTAACAGGTTACGAAGGTTAGGTGAACGGCGGAAAGACACTTTTGGTGGAGTGGGGAGGATTTCATGAAGGATGGATCTCATTTCAGGGCAGGATTTGAGGAAGTCGTATCCCTGCTGGAGAGCCACATTCAGAGTCTGGTCCAGTCCCGGAAAGTATCCTGTCACAAGTGGGGCACTTTTGTGGTTCTTCTGTGGGGGATTCTGGGTTCGAGGGGATGAGGAAGTGGCTCTGGTTATTTGCTTCTGTACCAGGTCGGGAGGGTAGTTCCGAGATGCGAAAGCTGTTTTCAGGTTATTGGTGTAATGGTTCAGGGATTCCGGACTGGAGCAGATTCGTTTGCCACGAAGACCTAGGCTGTAGGGAAGGGACCGTTTGATGTGGAATGGGTGGCAGCTGTCATAATGGAGGTACTGTTGCTTGTTGGTGGGTTTGATGTGGACGGACGTGTGAAGCTGGCCATTGGACAGGTGGAGGTCAACGTCAAGGAAAGTGGCATGGGATTTGGAGTAGGACCAGGTGAATCTGATGGAACCAAAGGCAGAGCCACATGTGAAAGCACCCACGTGATTTACCAACTGACCTGCCTACACTGTGATGCATTCTATGTGGGAATGACCAGCAACAAACTGTCCATTCGCATGAATGGACACAGGCAGACAGTGTTTGTTGGTAATGAGGATCACCCTGTGGCTAAACATGCCTTGGTGCACGGCCAGCACATCTTGGCACAGTGTTACACAGTCCGGGTTATCTGGATACTTCCCACCAACACCAACCTATCCGAACTCCGGAGATGGGAACTTGCTCTTCAATATATCCTCTCTTCCCGTTACCCACCAGGCCTCAATCTCTGCTAATTTCAAGTTGCCGCCACTCATACCTCACCTGTCATTCAACAACATCTTTGCCTCTGCACTTCCACCTCGACTGACATCTCTGCCCAAACTCTTTGTCTTTAAATATGTCTGCTTGTGTCTGTATATCTGTGGATGGATATGTGTGTGTGTGTGTGTGCGAGTGGATACCCGTCCTTTTTTCCCCGTAAGGTAAGTCTTTCTGCTCCTAGGATTGGGATGACTCCTTACCCTCTCCCTTAAAACCCACATCCTTTCGTCTTTCCCTCTCCTTCCCTCTTTCCTGATGAGGCAACACTTTGTTGCGAAAGCTTGAATTTTGTGTGTATGTTTGTGTTTGTTTGTGTGTCTATCGACGTGCCATCGCTTTTGTTTGGTAAGTCACATCATCTTTGTTTTTAGATATTTTTTGCCACGTGGAATGTTTCCTTCTCTTTCCCTCTCCTTCCCTCTTTCCTGATGAGGCAACAGTTTGTTGCAAAAGCTTGAATTTTGTGTGTATGTTTGTGTTTGTTTGTGTGTCTGTCGACCTGCCAGCACTTTCATTTTGTAAGTCACATCACCTTTGTTTTTAGATATATTTTTCCTACGTGGAATGTTTCCCTCTATATATATATATATATATATATATATATATATATATATATATATATATATATATATATATATATATATATATATATATATATATATATTTTCCACGTGGAATGTTTCCCTCTATATATATATTGTAAACATATTTTTTATCATATTATTATGTCTGATATTTGCAAAACCCATTAGTGTACTGGCTCCATGCAAAGAATATGCAAATAAATAAAGAAAACAAAGAAATTAAGCATGTAATTAGCTTTTTCTAAAGAAAAAATTCTCACAGAGTTGATAATATCTTCACTAAAGTACTAAAATACTGTTCAAATATATGCAGGCTCGCTACTTACCTCTTACAAGGTACAGAAAAAATTGTGTGTGCAAGAACCATAACACTTCTCTCTCAAAATGAGATACTTATCCAGTCTTAATTTCAATTTCAGAAATGTGCCTTCACAGAACTTGCTATTTTTCAGTTAGCAAATCAGCTAACACTAAATTTGAATCACAAAATATTGTGAACCAATATCTGCAGGGGCTTGACAAAAGCATTTTATTGTTTCGTTCAAAGTATTCCCTGAGAGAAGCTCACAGCTGCTAGCGGGTTGCCCTCTCTAACTAAAAGGATGCAGAATGTTGCTTTGAGAAAGTCAGGCAGTGTCCACAATGAAACAGTTTCCTGAGAATTGGGAATAATTACTGCAGGTGTATCACAGGGATTGATATTGGGTCTCCTCTTGTTATATCTAAAAGTTCTTCCATCTTTAATCCAAGAAGCAAAAATAGTTCTCTTTTTGTATATAAAGGCTGCTGTCCCCTTTGCTGATAATGTCAGACTTCACTGCAAAAAACTGTTGTTGCACTCTTTTAAGAAGTTTTTGTCACCAACAGTCAAACATAGTATGAAAACACAGTAGTAATCATGAATTTTTCAAGAATGAGCAATGGTTTACACTGTCCACTGGCATTGGACTACAAAAGGTTGTTTACTTTCTCTGTAGTCACTCTTCTGTCAGCTATGCTAGCCACTGTGCAGAAATGCATGCATTATTCTGCATACTCCATTTTCAATATGTTTCCGGGAAACGTGGAAAAATTGAGTGATCAGTCACAGAGTTTCAAATCTAAATTGAAAAGCTTGCTTCTTACATACTCCATTTATTTTGTATAGGAGTTTCTCAAAATGCATTGTCCGCCCCCATTAACTGAGTGGTGAGTGCGGCGGAATGCCACGCCAAGGGGCCCGGGTTTGATTCCTGGCTGAGGCAGGAGATTTTCTCCACACTGGGACTGGGTGTTGTGTTTTCCTCATCATTTCATTCCTATCTCTGAAGTGCAAGTTGCCCAATGTGGCATCAAATGCAATAAGTACTCGCCATCGGCATCTGAACTTCCCTGAATGGGGGACTCCCGACCTACAATGCCGTACGCCCATTTCCACTTCTTTCTCTCTCTCTTTTTTTCCCCTTTCCAAAAGTGTTATACCCTTTTATTACAATATGATGTTTATTTGTAAATGCTATCATGAATATTTTGTTGTTGTGGTATCTTTTTAATTTTTATTTGTTATATAACTTTTTATGAGTGTTCTGTGAATTATTTAGTGATGTGTTCCATGAACAAGTAGCTTTGGCACCACAGGTTCTCAGTTTTGATCCAAGGCTCATTTGATTGCCACTACTGGCTTGCAGAACTAAAGAAGAACAAAATGCCCGGCAGGAATGGAAGTAAACTTAATGAAGAGTGAAGTAATGAAAATCAGCAGGAAAAATGCAAAAAGGAAGGATGTAACTTACAGTGGAAAAATTATTAAAGAAATAGATGGTTTCAGGTAACTAGGTGAAAAATTAACCAAGAAAGGGAACATTAAGCATGAAGTTTCAGAGAGAATACAAATTTAGAAATTGGTAAACATCTGCCAAAGCAAAGATCATGGTGTAAAGGTCATATTATCTGCCAATTTTGACCTATGGATCAGAATATTGACGTGTATGGTATCGGGGCCTATATAGGAAGACAGTTTCAAGTTTCAGCATCAGTTTTCAATTAAACTCAGTGGCAGCAGCATCTTTCCTGAAGATGGCAGACAGATGGAGTGCTGAAGTATTGAATGAGTTGATTTTAGGAGCCAGCAGCAAATGCTGGGAGACTATTGAGATTTATTATGCCGGGAAAGCCTATGTAGTCACAATTGGAGGTGCGTACCTCACAAAACAGCTATTGCTCACTGTATCAAGCAGAGCTGCACATCTTCAACTCCAAATCTCCACTGTATGTAGTCCTTTAGTAATGTACACCACTCTCTGTGTTCAACAGTCCACAATTATACACCAACAAACTGGGCTAACAGTGTAGTAACGTGTATGTCCAAGCATAATAGCTCTTTTCTGCCATTCTCTCACATCTCCAAATCAACCTATCTTATTGTGCTAATCCCATCAAAGCAATTGGCACCCACACACCACTTCACTACCAAGAGTTACACGTTGGTGAAAAGCCACATGACTGTCTGGTATCAGTTCTATACCATTTTTAGCATTCCAAAGCAAACAGCATCCTCCTTTAAGGAGATGACTAATGGAGTTAAGTGTAATTTACAAACCTGAGCCCAAAAATTCTTGTAAATTGTAGGAGTCGCTAATGAAGTAGTCTTTTACTTTTTAAGTATTCGATTTTCAGTTTCCTGCCTGATGTCTACTGCAACCTGACATACAGCCTTTCATATCACAGTATAAAAATCCATTCTGAATCTCAGGCATGGGTTCATAGTCTGTAATTGAAATTATTTTTATTTTCAATGTTGTTTTATGTATTGCAGAGTTCATTTTAAATTCATTCTTGTCATACGTGTGTGAGTATATAAGTATAAAAATCCTTAAATCCGTGAACAGATTTCTGCACAGTGTTCAGTTATCAGTTTTACACATTATTCTAATAGCACACTTTTAATGGATAAACATATTTTTAAAACTAGCTGAATTGGTTAGTTGCAGATCAACACAATTAAGGGATTTCCAAGTGCAATGCAGGTAAAACAAAGCATTTTGGTTGAAATATACATTTGAGCATTTACTGTCCATCTGAATGCCCATGACCTTCACAAATGGTGCCTCCTCCAGTGCATGTCCATCAGGCACTCCTTTTGGTACAAGTAAGTCTTCTTGATGTATTGGGAAATGCATAATATGAGTTCTTGTAAGATTAAGGGTTAAAATATTAGCTGTGAACCACTTGTACACTTCTTTCACTATTCTCCTGGCTGTTCCTTGTTCTGATACATTTGTGTCCTTTGTCAATATACTCGTGTCATCAGCTATCATGACAGTGTTTGAAGAATCCTGTAATGTCCCAGACAAATCATTTATGTAGACTGAGAACAGGAGTGGGACAGTTACTGAATGTTGTGGCACACCATCTTTAATGTTAGCCTACTCTGTATTTAGTCTTATTCTTGTTGAATAATTTCCTAATATGACCTTCTGTTAAGATAAGACTCCCTCCATGCATGTGGAAGGAATTCAGTCCCAAACTATTAGCAGAATTTCATCATCTACACAATCAAAAGTTTTCGCTAAGTCTCTGAAATTCCAAAAGGTTGAGTTTTATTGCTTGTTTCTTCTAGAATTAAGTAATGTGCAATAATTCAATTGCTTAATTCTACAAAAAACGAATTTGGGAGATCACATATTGTCTTTTCAGTAGAGGATGGTATCACACATTAGGGTTGCTTTCCGTTCCGAACTTGTATGGGACACAGTAGAATGACTGCTTTGATGCCTCTGTGCATTCTCTAATTAGTGTAATCTTGTCTTCAAAGTTCCTGTGGGTTTGATATGTAGGGGGCTAAAGAATACCTCAAAATTTATCACTTAATACTGGCTCTTGAAATTCTGTAAGGAGGATTTTGTGGAAAAATTTGCCTCTAGCCTCAGGAGTCTACCAGTTACGTCTTTCAACATTTTTGTGATACTCTCCCATGAGTCATACAAACCGGTGATGATTTGGACTCCTTTATTTGTATACATTCAATATATCCTGTCAGTAATAGTTAATATGGATCGATGCATTAGAACAATATTTTAAGATGGGAGACACAAGTGATTAGTAAGCAGTCTCCTTTGTAGACTGATTTAGTTTGCTTTTTCCCTGTATGTGTGTCTGCTACCTGCTTACCTATGACTGAGCCTATGTGATCACTTTATTCCATATCAATACAGATTGTTACAACCAGGCACTTATATAAGGTGACTAATTCTAATTGTCTTCATTTTGTTAAGTAATTGAACATTTTTGTACCTGTAAAGCAAGTTGCCAATCTTTACACCACTCTTATGTCTTAGATAGATCTGACTGAATATTTCTGCAGCTTTGCTTTCAGACAATACTTCATTATAGATAACTACAGCATCCGCAAAAAGTCTTGCTATCAATATTACTTGCCAGGACATTAGCTTACAATGTGAACAGTATGGGACCCAACACACTTCCCTGGGGCTCACCTTAAGTTACTTTATAGATCTGTCGACTATCCATCCGAGGAAACATGCTACATCCTGCCTAACACAAAATCCTCAAACCAGCCAGAAATTTTGTTTGAAACTCCATGTAATTCTACTTTTGTTAATAAATGCTTTTAAGAAGTTGAGAAATACTGCACCTACTGATTTTCATGATCCACGACCTTCAGGATATTGTATGAGAAAACACCAAGTTGGGTTTCATTTGTTAAATATTTTTGGAATCTGTGATGATTAGTTTGGAGCATGTATCAGGTTGTTGCCTATTGATGACACAATGAAGAATTCTGCAGTACTATTTGCAGTGCATTTTGAAGACTTAATTAGAGCTAGTCCTGTGCATTAAATAAAGCTGTCTCTCTTCCTAGCACAAAATGCTAGGATCCCAGATGTTAGCCAACCTTTGTGTTATACATGAAACGTATTCACAGTTGCAAATATAGACAACCATCAGCTGTATAGTGGAATGCCTACCCGGCACACTCCATGATCAGACAAAACTTCCATATGTCATCAACCATGTGTCCTGCAACCTGCGCTTGTACATGTACTGTGTATGTTCATGTACTATGTATATTCCCATGCAGAGGAGACATTTTAATTGAAAATTACTTCTGCAGTGTCACTGGATAAATATGATATTGCAGTGCCTGTGTTGTTCAGAATTGCTATGCTATGTTCCTTCGGGCATGTATGCATTGTAATTCTGTATAACACAGGCATTGCAGTATCATATCCTTTTTGTTGGCTTGAACTGTACTTGCCTCTGACATGTTAAGAAATACTTCATTCATTGTGTCCAAAGAATATTTTTAGGAAATAATTAAATTTTTCGTCTGTTATGTGCCCTTGGTAAATTACTTCTTGTTTTCCATTCTGTATATTCTCTTCGAATTGTGTACCTGAGCTAGAATTACAATTGTATGAAATTTTCCTTTTCCTTTCTCAGAAAAATTTGATTAATGGTGATGCTTTGTTGTTATCATTTGACTATCATGATCAGATAAGTCATTTACTCTAGGGATCACATCTATTTCATGAAAGACAGTCACAGTTAGAAATAAATTATCAGTTGCTGTAGCAGGGAAAAGGCTGGAATGAAACAGTTATTATGACTAATGAAACAGAATTGGAGTGTAGCAGAACCTTTAGTCAGCCAAATGGACTGATTCTGAGAGAAAATAAGAGAGAGATGAAGACGATGATGGCTGAAATGTCATGTTTCAGTTCTTGGTTACATGCCATCCACTACTCAAAGCCTCCACTTACAGAAATGCAGTTTTTTACATTCATTTTAACCTGTTAAGTTATTTGCGCACAACAAGAGGTGAAATTAACAAGATCTGTTTCATAGCATTTCACCTATACATGGTGCTGATGAAAAGCTGTTACAGGGAATCGAAGGGAGGCAGGGCAAAGAAGAGAGAGAGAAATTTCATGAAACTACTGTGAGGAATAATCACTATTAGTTATCCAGTCTTGGCTGTTAGTGGACTCTTGTTTGAGTGTATTGCTATCATGTCTCTCTGAATTGTCTACACTTGTTCACAAAATTTACCATCAGAAATTTGCAAAAGCTGTATCCTACAGATTTAATCTACAGTTCACACAACACAGCAACCGATTGCAGTGTAGTTCCACAACTGATAACCATTTTTGTTCATGTGAAGGACAAGGTAATGCTTGCTTAAGACTCCCCAAGAACTATGCTTGTACTTGTTTTCATCTGATAAATTTTGTTGGTATTGTTCAGGTATCATTAGGGCGCTTACAGAGTCTGCTGTATGGTCAGCAACATTGCACAGGGAGTCTACAAAAATAAGTGCAAAATAATCACATAATGCTAGAAGACATCTATGATAGTATCTTTAAACTACATTAGTGCCAAGTAATGAATATTTTGAAAGATGTTGTTCATTATGCTCAATATTACTGAATGTGCGTATGGTGTTAACATGCATCACGAAACATGTTGTACATTTTCAGCTATTCTTCTTTTTAGTGGCTTCAAGCAAATATTCATTATAATGCCTTGATAGAATGGATGTAGAAACTCATGCATTTCTACAAGAGTAAACAGTGAAAATATAAAGTATAATATTTTAGGATATGTTTCTCTTTATGATTTTAAGGTGCTGGGAATAGCTATGTAAACCTATTACTGTGGAATGACTGTGATTGAGTGCCATTAATTGTTATACAGATTATTCCAAACCTATTGATCCAATTCGTGACAGGGTGCCAAGATAAATTAATTCACAATAGGAACATATGATTTCTTACAGTAGAATCTTATTCTTAAAAAACAGAATTTTCCTCAGTGTTAGCTGACATTGCAACAGTTGTGAATTATACTCCTCATAGCAAATACACATTCTTTTTGCTATTTATATGTCTTACGGATTTTACTTTGCATTGCACACTAATTCACAAGCAAACTATCTCCCTGTTGGTTCACTAAATACAGTATCAGAGCATCCCAAATATTTTTAATACCCTGACAGTACTTCAGGTATTTGTTTTACATTCCAGTTGCAATATACAGGGTGTTAAAAATAAAAGTGCCCAGTATTTTGAGAGATGGTAAAACAAGAAAGAAAGTCTGGTAAACATGGGTCTAAATGCATACTTAAGAGCCATGGGCACTTGTTCATCTTTTATGAAACAGATCTCTTCTACTGCACACTCTTTGCTTTCCATATTTTGACAGGAGGTAGTGTGGACAAAATCAAGTAAAAAAAGTCGAGTAAACATGGGCTCTAAAAAGCATACCTTAAGAGCTATAAACACTTGTTCCTCTTCAATTATTGGGGAACACATCTATTTTATTGAGCAAGTATTCATAGCTCTTAAGGTAAGCTTTTAGAGCCCATGTATACTAGACTTGCTTTGTTGTTTTGGTGAGTATTAGTACCTCTCAAAATATTGCACACTCTTTTTAGCACCCTGTATGCTTTTGCTGGGCTCATGCTATATGTTTTGGTAGATGATTATCAGGTATGTGATGAATATGCTATGCTCATAATACATTATGCCTGATGATAATGACTTTGATACTGGTGCCATTGTTTTTTTCTTTCTATGATGTTAACTGTAGTCTGCTTCTCTTTCCACATTATCATATAGGTCCACATGTAAGATGTTTCTTCTGGGTTTTGATATGTTTAAATAGGTGTTGGTACTGTTCTGGAATGATTCACAGGTAGTTTAGTTTCATTGCCAATGGCATGACTGGGAATAATACTAGCTGGTTCTGTAGCATTCAGTAAGCAATGTGTGCTAGTAAACTGGGAATAATTTTTGACAAACCCAGGGGTTCTGAGCTGAGCACAACTGTGGCCTTGTAGCACTGACAGTTAAACTGCTGAAAGATGCTATTGCCATTGGAGAAGATATGACATATGAAAGAATGGTCTGCAATAATGTGACGACAGCTTTGATTACTACCACAGGTCCCATGGAAGGGTAGGTGAATGTCCCCATAGCTTAATACAAGCCCCCCCCCCCCCCCCCATCACCCTCTTTCCCCCACAAGTTGCATTTGCAGTGTAGTGCAAGTTCCAAGCAGCAGCTCACTTGGATTATGGCATATAGAGGTACGATCATCGACTTATGGTAACAGGAAATGTGGTTCGTCTGACCAGACGAAACACTTCCATTGATATGTGCCGCAGTCTTAATGAGTCCATGCCTGCTGCAATTTTACCTGATGATGGCAACAAATAGGGAGCACCTGCTGTGGCTTCCTATGTTCAACAGTGTGTGCTGAAAGAGTGTTTGTCTAAACACGTGTGTCTTCATCTTCTGTCGTCAGATCTTCCTCTCTTAAGTTATAGTGTGTATAAGCCTATGACCTTTTTTTTTTTTTTTTTTTTTTTTTTTTGAGGTCGGTTCATCTGACATCTTTTCACCTACTTGTGGTTTCACCTTTCTTCAGCTACTATGAGCAGTATACAAACAATTGCTGATTGTACACATGGAATCTCAAATGAAGATGGTGGGCAGTTCAATTGTCAAAATATATCTCAGAACATTGAAATCTGGCCCCTCACCCATGAAGAGCAACAATGATCAGCTTCATCTTTTCTGAAATGCTTGTTCCCAGGAAATAACAAACAGCCCTTTGTCAAAGCTTTTTTTGTCAGTGGATTTTCTCATTTGATGCCTGTATCATCCCTAAAATGATTCACCAGTCATCTCTGCTCAATTTGTATACTTCCATTACCACAGCATGTGCCTGTAATCCCACAGTATTCAGTCTCACTATGGGCAGTGTTAATTATGTTTTGGTTCATTAATGTATGCACAGAGAAGAAAAAAATTAATTTTGAGTCTGCAAATAATAAGGTTTACAGGAAGCCACTCTTTGTGTCAGAACTTCACGCTGTTTTAACTGCCTCTCACAGCAACTAGGACTAAATACAGTTCGTTATGACGTCGAAACAGTTGTGTCTGGTATCCGAGGAAATCTCTAACTTTTTTAACAACTTTTGGAGTGAGGGGCAATATCATATCTGATGGAGACAAGCTGTCCTATCCTCTCTCAGCTGCATCCAAATGGCTACTGTGGTGTAGCCTGCTTTTGAAGGACTGTAAAGTGCATGGTCAACAATCATCTGACCTGGGACTTGGTTCAGTTGCATACACAGGAAGCACAGATACACTATAGGTAATCTTACAGTCCTGGAGGTGCCTATATATCAAATCACCTTTTTGAGATTCACAATGTACAATCCTACTTGGAGGCTCAGCATCATACTTCAGCTGCATAAATGGGGATTCAGTGACTGACTCCTGAATTAAGTGAGGACCTTTCTCAAAAAGCACTATTTTTCACATAGAGTCAGCAATCATATCTTGGGTAAAATGAGAAATTTAATCCTCAGGGATATGTTTTAAATTGCCCTGTTTGCTACAGTGATCAACAGCACATAATTGTCCATGTGTGTGGCACCACCCTTCTACAGCAAAAACAGGTGGATAAACAGAAATTTAAAGCTGCATAGTATGAGATGGGGGAGTGGGAAAACCTGTGAGGCTATGTTACCAACATGGCAGCTATTTTGATAGCCACTGCCCCGTATGCAATTTGTAATTTTCAAATGGAAAGAGCGTCTTGTGACATACCAAACAGAGAGAGAACTGCATGAGGAAAACAATGGTGCCTTTCATTTTTGCATATAGCTTTATTCACCCTTGAATTATGGCTAATGTTTCTTCCTTACGGCTGATGCTGCTGATATAAAAGCTGATGACATTAAGATGAACTGAATATGCTGAGATCATCCTGATATCAGGAGAGAGTAACACACATGTTATTGCAGAGGGTCTCAAGCAATTTGTGGTAGTGAAATTTCTCATGAAATTCCATGAAACTGGCTCTGGTACAGAAGAAACCAAAACCTCAATGACTCAAAACGTTTACAAATGAAACAGTACTTGCCACATCTCACAGAAAAATAGGGTCTGCTGTGCAGCACACAGCTAGTAAGAAGTTGGCCCGTGTTACAACATCTCATCAAAGATGACCCAGATTGTCAGATTCGGTTCTTGGAATGGGTGGCACACAACCTGGACATAAAATGTTGTTTGCCCTATGACAAACTGTTTACAGATGAATCTAATTTTTGTGATAACAGAGAGGTAAATAACCAAAATCAAAGGTATGGGTCAGATGTCAAGCCTCACTGGATGGATCCATCAAAGGTACTTGGCACATCAGAGTTGATGGTCTGGTTGGAATGTGAGTTTCTCATATTGATGGGCCTTCATTTAGAGAGCAGCAAACCACTATTTGCATTTGTTAGACAAAGACGTGCTGCTGTCTGAAGAAGAGAAATTTTCATCTTTCTTTCAGGACGATAGAGCCCCATCTCATTATGGACTAGCTGTCCAGTTGCTGTGGAGATGGTGAGGTCATTGAGGCCACCATGTTACCCAAATTTATGTCCATTATATTTATATCTGTGGGAACATGTGAAGGAATTTGTGTATGTGGTTAAGATCAGAAACCTCACACATCTCAGGAAGCAGATTGTCGACATCTGTGCTTGCATTTGGTGTATATGTTGGTTGACATCTGAGTGGAATGGCTAAAGTGGATAGTAACAACCTTATAGCATGCCGGACAAAATGTCAAACACATTCTGTAGCCTTTTGTGTTTTATCACCAGCATTTGCCTCGTTCTTAATAAATGTGACATAAATCGAGGATGAATAAAATAATGCTGAAATGGAAGACAGCACTATTTTTCTCATGTAATACTATATCTGTGTGACATGTCACATGACCCTTTCCAATTGAAAATTTTGAGTTTCATCAAACATAGCAGCTTCCAAAATGGCTACTCTTCTAACCCACACTGAATGGGTTGAACACAGTTTATAACAAGTCACAGAGCTGATGGCAATGTAGAGACCAGTAGAACAAAACAAGTGGTTTCAGAGGTAAATGACAGCAGAGTTATGAAGTGAACAAATAACCACAAGAAGTCCAGAGCATAGCAAAGTCATCTTAAGTGTGTACAACAGTTCAGAGTGCAATCCAAATGACAGAGGTACATCAGGTATGGTCTAAACTGTAATGGCACTTAACTAAAGACTCCAGTTACTAGTGAGTAATGGCTAGCAATAGCTGGGCTGTGGTATTTAGCGGTAAACACTTGTGAGAGGGTCGTGCCACCTCACGTGCTTGCTGCAGTTGCTGTGTCTCCTGTGGATGCAATCTGCAGCTCCCACCTGGAGCCTGAGTATCTCTCAAGTGTTCTTCCTGCTGGCACAGGCTGTGTGGGGAATCCAAATCACCATAGGACACTAAAGCTACTGTGTTGGTAAGCAAGCAGCACATCTCATACTATTTGACTTGAATTTCTTTTTTTTTCTGTTTTTGTTTTAGAAGAGTGATTTCACATCTATGGACCACTCTGTATATCATCCAGTATATATATATTTCTTTTTTTTTCCTGTTTTTGTTTTAGAAGAGTGATTTCACATCTATGGACCACTCTGTACATCATCCAGTATATATATGGTTATAATAGAGGGAAACATTCCACGTAGGAAAAATATATCTAAAAACAAAGATGATGTGACTTACCAAATGAAAGTGCTCGCAGGTCGACAGACACACAAACATACACACAAAATTCAAGCTTTCGCAACAAACTGTTGCGTCATCAGGAAAGAGGGAAGGAGAGGGAAAGACGAATGTCTGTATATGTGTGGATGGATATGTGTGTGTGTGTGTGGGAGTGTATACCCGTCCTTTTTTCCCTCTAAGGTAAGTCTTTACGCTCCCGGGATTGGAATGACTCCTTACCCTCTCCCTAAAACCCACATCCTTTCGTCTTTCCCTCTCCTTCCCTCTTTCCTGATGAGGCAACAGTTTGTTGCGAAAGCTTGAATTTTGTGTGTATGTTTGTGTGTCTGTCGACCTGCCAGCACTTTCATTTGGTAAGTCACATCATCTTTGTTTTTAAAAACAAAGATGATGTGACTTACCAAATGAAAGTGCTGGCAGGTCGACAGACACACAAACATACACACAAATTCTAGCTTTCGCAACCAACGGTTGCCTCGTCAGGAAAGAGGGAAGGAGTGGGAAAGATGAAAGGATGTGGGTTTTAAGGGATAGGGTAAGGAGTCATTCCAATCCCGGGAGGGGAAAGACTTACCTTGGGGGAAAAACGGACAGGTATACACTCGCACACACACACATATCCATCTGCACATACGCAGACACGAGCAGACATTTGTAAAGGCAAAGAGTTCGGGCAGAGATGTCAGTCGAGGTGGAAATACAGAGGCAAAGATGTTGAAAGACAGGTGAGGTATGAGTGGCGGCAACTTGAAATTAGCGGAGGTTGAGGCCTGCCGGATAACGAGAGGAGAGGATATACTGAAGGGCAAGTTCCCATCTCCGGAGTTCTGACAGGTTGGTGTTAGTGGGAAGTATCCAGATAACCCGGACAGTGTAACACTGTGCCAAGATGTGCTGGCAGTGCACCAAGGCACTTTTAGCCACAGGGTGATCCTCATTACCAACAAACACTGTCTGCCTGTGTCCATTCATGCGAATGGACAGTTTGTTGCTGGTCATTCTCACATAGAAAGCTTCACAGTGTAGGAAGGTCAGTTGGTAAATCACGTGGGTGCTTCCACACGTGGCTCTGCCTTTGATCGTGTACACCTTCCGCGTTACAGGACTGGAGTAGGTGGTGGTGGGAGGGTGCATGGGACAGGTTTTACAGCGGGGGCGGTTACAAGGGTAGGAGCCAGAGGGTAGGGAAAGTGGTTTGGGGATTTCATAGGGATGAACTAACAGGTTACGAAGGTTAGGTGGACGGCGGAAAGACACTCTTGGTGGAGTGGGGAGGATTTCATGAAGGATGGATCTCATTTCAGGGCAGGATTTGAGGAAGTCGTATCCCTGCTGGAGAGCCACATTCAGAGTCTGATCCAGTCCCGGAAAGTATCCTGTCATAAGTGGGGCACTTTTGTGGTTCTTCTGTGGGAGGTTCTGGGTTTGAGGGGATGAGGAAGTGGCTCTGGTTATTTGTTTCTGTACCAGGTCAGGAGGGTAGTTGCGGTATGCGAAAGCTGTTTTCAGGTTGTTGGTGTAAAGGTTCAGGGATTCAGGACTGGAGCAGATTCGTTTGCCACGAAGACCTAGGCTGTAGGGAAGAGACCGTTTGATGTGGAATAGGTGGCAGCTGTCATAATGGAGGTACTGTTGCTTGTTGGTGGGTTTGATGTGGACGGACGTGTGAAGCTGGCCATTGGCCAGATGGAGGTCAACGTCAAGGGAAGTGGCATGGGATTTGGAGTAGGACCAGGTGAATCTGATGGGACCAAAGGAGTTGAGGTTGGAGACGAAATTCTGGAGTTTTTCTTCACTGTGAGTCCAGATCATGAAGATGTCATCAATAAATCTGTACCAAACTTTGGGTTTGCAGGCCTGGGTAACCAAGAAGGCTTCCTCTAAGCGACCCATGAATAGGTTGGCGTACGAGGGGGCCATCCTGGTACCCATGGCTGTTCCCTTTAATTGTTGGTATGTCTGGCCTTCAAAAGTGAAGAAGTTGTGGGTCAGGATGAAGCTGGCTAAGATAATGAGGAAAGAGGTTTTAGGTAGGGTGGCAGGTGATCGGCGTGAAAGGAAGTGCTCCATCGCAGCGAGGCCCTGGACGTGCGGAATATTTTTGTATAAGGAAGTGGCATCAATGGTTACAAGGATGGTTTCCGGGGGTAACAGATTGGGTAAGGATTCCAGGCGTTCGAGAAAGTGGTTGGTGTCTTTGATGAAGGATGGGAGACTGCATGTAATGGGTTGAAGATGTTGATCTACGTAGGCAGAGATACGCTCTGTGGGGGCTTGGTAACCAGCTACAATGGGGCGGCCGGGATGGTTGGGTTTATGAATTTTGGGAAGAAGGTAGAAGGTAGGGGTGCGAGGTGTCGGTGGGGTCAGGAGGTTGATGGAGTCAGGTGAAAGGTTTTGTAGGGGGCCTAAGGTTCTGAGGATTCCTTGAAGCTCCGCCTGGACATCAGGAATGGGATTACCTTGGTAAACTTTGTATGTGGTGTTGTCTGAAAGCTGACGCAGCCACATACTCCTGACGATCAAGTACCACGGTCGTGGAACCCTTGTCCGCCGGAAGAATGACGATGGATCGGTCAGCCTTCAGATCACGGATAGCTTGGGCTTCAGCAGTGGTGATGTTGGGAGTAGGATTAAGGTTTTTTAAGAAGGATTGAGAGGCAAGGCTGGAAGTCATAAATTCCTGGAAGGTTTGGAGAGGGTGATTTTGAGGAAGAGGAGGTGGGTCCCGCTGTGACGGAGGACGGAACTGTTCCAGGCAGGGTTCAATTTGGATAGTGTCTTGGGGAGTTTAATCATTAGGAGTAGGATTAGGATCATTTTTCTTCGTGGCAAAGTGATACTTCCAGCAGAGAGTACGAGTGTAAGACAGTAAATCTTTGACGAGGGCTGTTTGGTTGAATCTGGGAGTGGGGCTGAAGGTCTGGCCTTTGGATAGGACAGAGGTTTCGGATTGGGAGAGAGGTTTGGAGGAAAGGTTAACTACTGAATTAGGGTGCTGTGGTTCCAGATTGCGTTGATTGGAATTTTGAGGTTTTGGAGGGAGTGGAGCTGGAAGTGGGAGATTGAGTAGATGGGAGAGACTGGGTTTGTGTGCAATGAGAGGAGGTTGAGGTTTGCTGGAAAGGTTGTGAAGGGTGAGTGAGTTGCCTTTCCGGAGGTGGGAAACCAGGAGATTGGATAGTTTTTTGAGGTGGAGGGTGGCATGCTGTTCTAATTTGCGGTTGGCCTGTAGGAGGATGCTCTGAACAGCCGGTGTGGATGTGGGAGAGGAAAGATTGAGGACTTTTATTAAGGATAGGAGTTGACGGGTGTGTTCGTTGGCTGAGTTGATGTGTAGGTGAAGGATTAGGTGGGTGAGGGCAACGGATTGTTCAGTTTGGAACTGGTATAGGGACTGATGGAAAGAAGGGTTGCAGCCAGAGATGGGAACTTTAAGTGTGAGGCCTTTGGGGGTAATGCCAAATGTCAGACAAGCCTGAGAAAATAAAATATGGGAGCGTAATCTGGCTAGGGCGAGGGCATGTTTGCGGAGGGAATGTAAATAAAACTTAATGGGGTCGTTGTGGGGGTGTTGTGAGGGTGACATGGTATTAGAAGGTGGAAAGTGTAACATGAGGTTGAAATGAAAATGAAAAATAAAAATATATGGGGAGAGATAAAGGTGAACTAGAAAGCAACTGGAGATCTGTTATGAAAAAAGGCGAAAAAGTGTTGGTTAAGTTGATCCTGTGGTGAACTTGGGTTGGTAGACAACGATGTGCATAAAGGTTAGGTGGTTGTGTTGCCGCTAAAACACGTTAAAGGACAGAGAAATTCGGGAAAATTTCGAAAAAACTACGTGTAAATGTATTAAAAGGAGTGGTGTTGTGGTGAAAGATTACGAAAATGGGGCTAACAATTGTCTGACGAAGAAATAATGACGTTAAAACCTGTGGGGAGCGGCTAAAAATGGTCAGTGATGTGCGAAAAACGGAAGTGGAAATGAAGCGAAAGTTATTAGAACTAGCCGAAATGATTGTTTAATACGTGAAAGCAACTGTTTTTGAACTAGAAACGGTGGATTTTATAGCAGCGGTAGTGTTGAAAGCGGAAAATAATTTTTTTTTGGTTATAGTTTGGAAGTGGGTTACGTATTATTTATTGAGTATATATAGGCGGGATAAAATTGTATAGTAGATTACGGTAAAAAGGGGAAGGTGAATACAAAGTGAGACTACTGGTAAAAACAGAAAGAGAAAATAAGACGACAGGAGAGATTTCGAAATGCAACAGCGACAATAACAAACGTAATTGTTGGGTTCAAATTAATGATATGATTATAATAGAGGGAAACATTCCACGTAGGAAAAATATATCTAAAAACAAAGACGATGTGACTTACCAAATGAAAGTGCTGGCAGGTCGACAGACACACAAACATACACACAAAATTCTAGCTTTCACAACCAATGGGTGCTTCGTCAGGAAAGAGGGAAGGAGAGGGAAAGATGAAAGGATGTGGGTTTTAAGGGAGAGGGTAAGGAGTCATTCCAATCCTGGGAGCGGAAAGACTTACCTTTGGGGGAAAAGAGGACAGGTATACACTCGCGCACACACACACACATATCCATCCGCACATACACAGACACGAGCAGACATTTGTAAAGGCAAAGAGTTCGGGCAGAGATGTCAGTCTAGGCGGAAGTACAGAGGCAAAGATGTTGAAAGACAGGTGAGGTATGAGCGGCGGCAACTTGAAATTAGCAGAGGCTGAGGCCTGGTGGATAATGAGAGGAGAGGTTATACTGAAGGGCAAGTTCCCATCTCCGGAGTTCTGACAGGATGGTGTTAGTGGGAAGTATCCAGATAACCCGGACGGTGTAACACTGTGCCAAGATGTGCTGGCTGTGCACCAAGGCATTTTTAGCCACAGCGTGATCCTCATTACCAACAAACACTGTCTGCCTGTGTCCATTCATGCGAATGGACAGTTTGTTGCTGGTCATTCTCACATAGAAAGCTTCACAGTGTAGGCAGGTCAGTTGGTAAATCACGTGGGTGCTTCCACACGTGGCTCTGCCTTTGATCGTGTACACCTTCCGGGTTACAGGACTGGAGTAGGTGGTGTTGGGAGGGTGCATGGGACAGGTTTTACAGCGGGGGCGGTTACAAGGGTAGGAGCCAGAGGGTAGGGAAAGTGGTTTGGGGATTTCATAGGGATGAACTAACAGGTTACGAAGGTTAGTCATCCCCTCAAACCCAGAACCTCCCACAGAAGAACCACAAAAGTGCCCCACTTGTGACAGGATTTTTTCTGGGACTGGATCAGACTCTGAATGTGGCTCTCCAGCAGGGATACGACTTCCTCAAATCCTGCCCTGAAATGAGATCCATCCTTCATGAAATCCTCCCCACTCCACCAAGAGTGTCTTTCCGCCGTCCACCTAACCTTCGTAACCTGTTAGTTCATCCCTATGAAATCCCCAAACCACTTTCCCTACCCTCTGGCTCCTACCCTTGTAACCGCCCCCGCTGTAAAACCTGTCCCATGCACCCTCCCACCACCACCTACTCCAGTCCTGTATCCCGGAAGGTGTACACGATCAAAGGCAGAGCCACGTGTGGAAGCACCCACGTGATTTACCAACTGACCTGCCTACACTGTGAAGCTTTCTATGTGGGAATGACCAGCAACAAACTGTCCATTCGCATGAATGGACACAGGCAGACAGTGTTTGTTGGTAATGAGGATCACCCTGTGGCTAAAAGTGCCTTGGTGCACGGCCAGCACATCTTGGCACAGTGTTACACTGTCCGGGTTATCTGGATACTTCCCACAACACCAACCTGTCAGAACTCCGGAGATGGGAACTTGCCCTTCAGTATATCCTCTCGTTATCCGCCAGGCCTCAACCTCCGCTAATTTCAAGTTGCCGCCGCTCATACCTCACCTGTCTTTCAACATCTTTGCCTCTGTACTTCCGCCTAGACTGACATCTCTGCCCGAACTCTTTGCCTTTACAAATGTCTGCTCGTGTCTGTGTATGTGCAGATGGATATGTGTGTGTGTGTGTGTGTGTACGCGAGTGTATACCTGTCCTTTTTTTTCCCCCAAGGTAAGTCTTTCCGCTCCCGGGATTGGAATGACTCCTTACCCTATCCCTTAAAACCCACATCCTTTCATCTTTCCCTCTCCTTCCTCTTTCCTGACGAAGCAACCGTTGGCTGCGAAAGCTAGAATTTTGTGTGTATGTTTGTGTCTCTGTCGACCTGCCAGTACTTTCATTTGGTAAGTCACATCATCTTTGTTTTTAGATATATTTTTCCTACGTGGAACATTTCCCTGAGAAAACATAAGCAGTCACCAAATTTATGTGCTATTAACTGCATTTCTGTGGAAAATGTGCACAGCAGCGGCTAGTGAGCCAGGCACTTGTTTGGAGTTACATTGATGCACCATCTGACCACAGTGGGGCTGTGAGCAACCACTGTCCTGACATGAGGCTGAATTAAAATTTCCACCTTGGTCATTGATAAGGTCCATGTTGATTCTAGATTTGACACAGTATAAAATGTTCTATAGTCCAAATTACATTTTAAGGAGTACTTCAGTTATCAGGGAGTGTATAGTGATGAGTCCAAGCAGGGAGAGACAATTGGTAGCTACATAATTTTTCCCCAGTATGCCCTCAGGATATTCCGACAAAACAAATACATAGTGTTTTTATGCTGAGGTTTATGCAATGCAGAGGGCACTGGAGCAGATGAGATGTAATCACAGATGAGAATTCCTCATTTACTCTGTTTTGTTGAATGTTGCAAGCAATCCAACAACTCTACCCAGTAGAGAAGTCAGTCCCAAGTACCAAGGACACTCTTTTCATATTTCAGAGACTTGGGAAAACTGTGTCATTCTGACTAGAAGCAGGTCCCATGGGATTCAGGAAAAAAAAACAGCTCAGGAGGCACGTCATTTAAATCTATAGCACAGGATAAGCTTTGGCATCATCTTCGGGATGATGTGCTACATGTTAGTAGGAGTGACTGACGATAGGCTGTAGAATGTCAAATCAAAATAATGGGCATGGTGTACTTCTCTCCAACCAAAGAGAGGTTCCGTATAGGGATACATGAAGTGCTCCTCTAGTAAGAGAACCCAACAGTGCCCTTTGCTCATAGCAAACACCTTCACGGAGCCATATTTTAATTCAGTTATTTCATTTGCTGATAAGACGGCATTTGTATATTTTGCTATAGGTTGCCATCCAGTATATGTGATGACTGGATGAATGTAGCATGATTTTTAAAATTTTAAGTAATGTTAGAGCTCTTTTCCTAGGTAGTTAGGGTATAGATATTAGTGGCTATATGAAAACTGCACTGCAAATATTGCGGAAATGGAAAGTGCTACTAATGTGTGGTTTTCACTGAATAGAATGGTAGTCAGGGGCTTGTATTGCTAGCCAATCAACAGATTGTAAAACTACTGAGAAGCAGTATTTTTTGTGCAAACATACACTTTTATATGAATATGTGGTGTCTGTTCTTTCGGACATGTCTGAAAGAACAGACACCATGCAGCATCCTCAGCTGTGAAACATTTAATGTATATTGAAGGGGATCACTGCTGTCAGATGCAGCTGGACAGTACACAGAATCAGTGATGACAAGTACAAATGTGTACTGGACCAGCATTTGAACCCAGGGTTCTCCTGTTCATTAGGCAGGTGTGTTAACCACTGCACCATCCAGGACACAGTGTTATCACAACTGTGCAGACTATTTTGGCATGCCTCGAGGCCTATCCACATTCCCATTGGGTGCCAACTATCTGCAGTCCCTTGCCATTTTACTCCTGTTCCCTACTCTTGAGATTCCTCTGGTTGTTGGATGTTTTTGTGCTCCACACTGAAGAAGGTTAATCCATGCCCCAGCTAGGCATATGAATTATATGAGTGTGTGGTGTCCGTTCTTTTGAATATGTCTGGAGCACAAATATGTCTGAACTCCTGTGGGAATCTGAGTAGAGAACATGAGTAAAATGGACAGGGACTGCAGATAGGTGGCTCTCGGTGGGAATGTGGATTGGCCATGTGGTGAACTTAGGTGATCCATGAAGTTTTGATAATGCTGTGTCCTGGATGGCACAGTGGTTAACACATCTCCCTAGTAAGCAAACCCAGTCTGGTACACATTTTCACTCATTACTGCTGATTCCATGTAATGTCCCACTGCAGCTAGCAGCAGTGAACCCCTTCAAATTTACAAACATATACTTCTTTAAACAGAACAATGCCCATCAACACACAAACTAGAAGTAGGGTAAATTAGAATGTCAGTGGTGTTTGTTGCAGGATTCTAGTTGAGACATTTATATGAGATAGCAAACTTCGAAAAGTTCCCACAATGACACTTATACAATACCAGTGGTAACACACTCTAAAAAACAACGCTAGTTATGTGGATTCTAGCCTGTAACAAAACAACTGACCGTCACAAGTTGTATTCAAATTGAGCACTGGCAGCGACAATACATGCTTCCATCTGGTATGGAACACATCCTAGCATTTCAGTGGAGATGTCCAAGCAGGCTGCAGGCATTCTTGCATATCATCGAATGTAGTTGGTATATTCTTGTAAACAGCATCTTCAGCTTTCCCCAATGAAAAAAGTCTATGGGCACCAAATCTGGGGAATGGGCTGGCCAAGGTGCAGGTGCTCTGCATCCAATCCAGTGATTTGGAAACAATTTGTAAAGACACGCTGTAGTACTTTGTGCACTATGGGCTAGACAGCCATCATGTTGATACCACAGGTTCCTCCTAATTAGTAGAGGAACAACTTAGCCTCCAGATAAGATGGTCTGTTAGGAGGCTGCAATACTTGTGCATGCTCAGTGTTCTTTCTATGAAGAAGAAGGCTGTGAGGAGATGGTTCACTATCCCACACCACATGTTTAGACTCCACAGATGCCGGAATTCCACCCAACAAAGCCAATGGGGACTGTCAACTGACCAACAGTGCACGTTTAGGCAGTTTACTAGGCCATTATTGGCAAATGTGGCTTCATCACTAAACAATATACATCTGGAGTATCTTGTCTTAATGGCCATGTACAATAGTTTACACACCTCTCATAATTGTTCATATACAGCTCTTGATGAAGAGAATGTGATACGGATGGCACCTATGTCAATGGGGAGTGCATAGGACACTTGCTTGACTCATGGCACTGCCTTGTGCAATTGCGCAGGAACTAATGTGCAGATCAACTGCAACAGCAGCAAGACTGTTAATTTCCCACTCTTCTGTCATCACTTGTTTCCTTCTGTTACATTGTCTAGATGTTAAACTACTACTCTCACATAACTAATTGTAGAGATTGATAAATAATTGACAAGATGTTTGACGTTTACTGGGATATCATGCCACATACACTGTACAAGAACGAACTGCATTATTTATAAATTGTCCATACACCATGAGCATGTTGGTTTTTTCTGCTTTGATAAATCCCATTGTCCACGCATGACCTACTGCTTGGACTGTCACAAATAACTGACTACCAAGTCGCAATGCTCTAAAGGAACACTCAAGCAAGCTGTAAGCAAACATAACAACATCGTACCTAGCAACTATGCAGGTTGAATGGCTTATATAAGTACAGGTGTGGAAACTTTTCAAAATATGGTATCTCATAAATGACACCTGAGAATCTTGCAACAAACACCACTCACATTCTGATTTACCCAACTTTTTGTCTGTTAATGTCAATAGGCATTGCTATATTTAAAATAGTGTATTTTTATACAGAAAATACACTTTCTAAGTGTGGTTACAATCTATATAGCCTAACAGTATGAGCCCCTGATTATCAATCCATTCTGTAAAAACTGCACATCAATAGCACTTCCCATTTTTGCAATATTTGCAGTGCATGTTTTAGGTGATTCACCATGAAGATCAGTGGATCTAAAACAGAGTCTGTGTTAATATTTTTGCATCGTAATATTATAGGCCATTATAATTTTTCAGTGTGACCTATAATTAGACAAGACTCGATGAACACATCATTGGAAAGTACACTATCTGTTTTAGGCTTTAAGACTGAAGTAGACCCACTAATATTCTTTTTGCTATGAAATTCATTCAAAAAGTCAATTTGCTGTTGGTGCGTGCTGGTGCTTTGAAGCTGAAATGTGAGTGTATGTACACACTGATAACCAAAACATCGCGACCACTGCCCACCAAACTGAATGCTAGATTATCGGTACCTGATGTAAAGAAAGTATGTAGGCAGAGCATAGACAAATGGGCTATCCTTATAGTGATGATAAGCACCACTTCCCTGAGCACCTTCGTCAAAGGGCAAATTCTTACAGCCTGCCACCAGTGAATGAGCATCTCAGAAATGGAGTGGCTGTTTGGTAGTTTGGGTGCTACTCCAATGAGAAGTTTCAGAAAGTGGTAAAAGAACAGTGAAACCACGAGTATGCAACATGATGTTGGGTATCAATTCCTTGTCACAGAATGTGGTGCTTGGAGGCTCCGCCACTCTGTAAAGCTGGGTAGTGGCTATCTATGGCAGACCTGACAAGACAGCACAAGTGTTTTGGAGCACACACTCAGTGCACATTGTCGATCACATGGCTCTGTAGCAAAAGACCTGTAAGTGTTCCCACATTCACCCAACAGCATTATCAGTTATAACTGCAGTCAGCATGGGATCATCAAGATTAGATTGCAGATCAATTGAATCGTATGTCTTGGTACACCAGGTTGATGCTCATGACTAGTTAAGGTATCATCCAGGCAAACAGGCTGGTGGGCACAGTATTATACTATGAGGGGGCATTCATTTGAGCTTCCCTTTGACCTGTAGCAGGAATCAAAGATGCCGTGGCAGCTGAGGACTACGTGAAAATGATTGCGATCTACCTGCATCCCAATATGTTTTATGTCTCCTGCTATAGTGATGGCATCTTCCTGCAGTATAATTGTTCATCGGAGAAGGCCAAAATAAAGCTACAGTGGTTTAAGAAGCATTACTGTGAATTCATGTTGATGCCTTAGCCACCAAATTATCCTGATCTGAGCTGGTACCCTGTCAGGCTATCTCCTTGCCCACAAACCCATAATTTATGAGGATTTCTTGGTGTGTGTGTGTGTGTGTGTGTGTGTGTGTTGAGAGAGAGGAGGGGGGGGGGGGCAGGGGAGTGGGAGGGAGTGGTAAAAGTGCACATTAGTGCCTTGAGCAAAACAATTTCACTTTTGTACATTCCTCTTCTCTGATGAGCATTAACTTTTGGAGATTCATCTCCTCTGATAACCATTATACTTCATTGTTTCCATTAACTCAGTAACATATCAGTATCCAAGAAACAGAAAATTCAAACAACAGGTTAACGTATAAGCACTGAAGGGATGGAAAAGTCACTCCAAACACTGAATTAAGAAACACACAAAATGCAAAGTAGCAGTATCTTGAGGTTGCTCTTCTGTTGAGAAATAGCTGTTCCACAAGAACCTCAGTACAGCAAGGTTCTCTCTGCCGTGAATATGGAAAGTTACAGATTGAAAAGATTACATATCAGTCTACATATGTTTGTGCCAAACATGACAATGAGTGCTCAGGTATGATTTCAGAAGTTATTTGAGTATAAAATGTAACTAATGAAAAGTTCCTGAGAAGTCACTCAAAATTTGTTAACAGAGCAAATGAAAGAATGTGTTCACATAACTTAAAAAAGACTGTAATGGAATGCTGTTATGAAACCACAGTCTGAAATAATGACTTAAGAGAAAACTACTCTATAGACCACCATATCTTTTTTCTGCTGAAAAGTATGAAGAAAAAAAAAAAGGTCCTACTGAAAAGCTGTGTTGTCTGTTCGGCTGTTGCTTTCTTTTTGTTGTGAGTAATGATGTTTTTCTTTGTAACTACATACTTTTCAAGTTTCCATCTATTATCTACATCTCCTGCATACTATATGCATAAACACAATTGCTTGAGAAGAATGCCATATTTATCTTTGTGTACTGTTTTAGTGTTACTAGATAGGAGATAGTATTAGAGTGCATCACACATTTCTTGGAAGAAAGAACAGACATGCAAGTAAAGTGCAATAAAATGAATAAAATAGTGCATCAACAAAATATACATGAAAATGTATTTAAATGAAAACTAAAAACAAAAAAATGTACACATTTGATACATGCAAAATACAGGATTTTTCTGACTAGCTGATTAATGTCTATGCATATACTATGGTAGGGTTCACTAAAAGGAACCCCAACACCACTGTCATTGGGTGATACACGACTGGGTGAGACGTGGATCTCTAACTGCAGTCGACTTTTCGTTATCTCCAAACGCACCTACAATCTCCTCACCAGGGGTTCGTTCATCATTATCTGAAGAGTCTCTCCGACTTGAGCGAGAGTTCTGCTTGGACAAGGACTGAAAAATAAGAAAATATCATTAATAATTGAGACTGTTATTATTTCAGTTATATTACAAGGCTGCAGAAATGAACTATGATTGCAGATGACAAACGGAAGAAACACTCTTAAAACAAACACAGGCAAATGTTATTAAACAATTACTGCATATGCCTTACTCAACTGTAGAAGTTATAAAAAAATTTCAGTGGTACAGACTTCCACTTATTTGGAAGGAAAATCTCTGATTAGGGAGTGGATTGCGCTGTAGGGGTTGGGTGACCGTATTTGGTTTAAAGTCACTCATTCTCTTTACATTAATATAAATATTATTTACAGTTCCTAATAGAACATTACATTACACAGCAGATTTACTTTAGGCCATGGTCAATTTTCTGTCCAGGAGGTTCTGATTGGTGTTCGCTGCACGAAAGAGTATAAGATTCACTAAGGAAATAAATAGCAGGTTTTACCACTACAATCCTTTCTCCTAGAAGTAACAGTCAACCAAGGCATATTAACGTAGAATTTAGAAAGTATGAGAATGGTACTAATAGAAATGAAGTTGGAAAGATGGGTTGTATGTGTGCCTTGGAGGCTCTTTCACTAAAAACATTGTGCAGTACGTGCGCTACTCTGGTCTGAAGTACACCATGCGCATACTGTGTATTAAATACCTCACTGGGCTGTCACTGCACTCTGAACCTTTCATCATTTGAAATGAGGCAACAGTCATGACCTGTCGAATCACACTACATGCCTATTATACAGTTCATGTATGGTTTGGTCTTCTGAACATGTGCAGCTTTACATGGCATTGTGAGCAGTAGCCCTCTGCCAGGTAGCAGACTTCAAATGCCCATTGCAAGCTATTCCCTCAGCAGTGTTTACTCAGAAACTGGTTGAGATGGACCTGCATTCCTTGCAGACACATTGATACATCAATAAATTAGGCAACTTTATTCTAATTGACCCTCTTAGGTAATAATGTTTAGTATTATACCTTGTACTAGTAAAATACATGGTACATCCATACTTCATAATGAAAAGCTTGTCTCTTTGGAATTTTGATATTTTAATGGGCTGGTGGGTAGTGGGATAACTCTTTTGGTATAAAAGAGAGGAACACTTCCTGCTTTTAATTTCCTTTATGTAAATGTGAACATTATAAATTGTCATTGTTCCATCCTGGATTTTTGACTGTATGAACATTATAAATGTTGTAGCATGTAAATACTTTATGACTCAAGGAGACCCACACACTGAAAAGTGGAAGCATTGAGTTATCGATAGGCATGCACAAAAGGGGAAAAAAAAACTTGTCTTTGATGAGCTAGTGTAAAATACACAAAGACAAATAAATATAGACACACACACACACACACACACACACACACACACACCTGTGCCTATGCCCTACCCTCTGTGCTATCCAGCACTATGTAAGGGTACATACATATGTGTGTGCGTGCATGTGTGCGTTGGCAAGTTTTCTTTCTTTTGTGTATGCCGATTGACAACACAACTTCTCCTTTTCGTTGAGTTGTATCCTTTAATCTTAATGTATTTACAATGTGAATGTTTATAATGTAAGGTAAAAATGTGCAGTTACTGGGTATGTCATTGTTCAGTGGCATACAAATGAACCATTAAAATATTAAAACAATACTAACTGAATATGAATATTTTTTTTTCCAAATGTTGGAGCTTATTGTAAATGGCAAGTTTTTCATTGTAAATATAAGTAGCCCCTCATGTTGCAAAAAGTCTGTGTCAGAGAAAAGCAAATATCACAAAACACAATGTTATTAACTATGGGTGAGAATACTAAGTAATTTACAATGTAAGAACCTCTGCGAAATTGTTCCCGAGTAAGAAATTTAATAATGAAGTGATGGAACATATTAATTGCTGAAAATCTGCAACATGACATGCAGTGGTAGATGCACAACCTGTCTTTGTGGCTTAGTTTTGTACTAATAAACCCCGGCTTCGTTCAAGTATTGAACTCCCACGTATTAAATAGCTTTGATCTTCTGATAAGTTTACAGATTAGTTAACGCGTTGACTTGACATTAAGCATGTAAGTGAGAAAAAGTTTTGAAATTATGTGTAAAATTTGCTAGAATTTGCTAAGTGTTCTTATTCTCAAATACTGGATGTAAAGAGTCTGTACATCTAATCCATGAGAAACTGGGGTGGTACATATGAGCCTCGTAAAGATTTGGGGGAAGGGATATTGCCAGAATATGTGCTGGAGAGCACCATTCCCACCTGTCTAGGTTAAATGAACTATTGTTATGGAGACAGGGGAAGGACAGAGAAATGAAACACTTGTTGAAGCAGGGGAACTGTTGTGGACTAGTTGCACATGATACCATCTGTATACAGACACTGTGGCTATGTTGTTGTTTAATTAAGGGTAGCTGTAGCTTACCCTAGAAATCTAACGATGAAAATAAATTATTTAACTGGATAGATAAAAAAGCTACTCATCAAGCAGTGGCAGAACACACACATAAGACTGTTGTGATTGGCAAGCTTTTGGAGCTAGTAGCTCCTTCATGCAGAAGAGTTGAAGGGGAAGGAAGAAGAGGTCTAGGAAAAGGGGTAGATTTTGGGAAAGTCACCCAGAACCATGGGTCAGGGGAGACTTACTGTATGGGATGAGAATGGGACTGATTGTTAGGGACTGCTTCGGAAAATCTCGTTCGATGCCATCCCCAACAATCAGTCTTTCCTTCTCATCCCGTATGGTAAGCCTCCTCTGACCCATGGTTCTGGGTGACTTTCTCTCAATCTACCACTTTTTCTAGACCTCTCCAGTGCTTTGTCTACACCCTTCTGTCTGAAGAAGGAGCCACTGGCTCCAAAAGCTAGCCAAACACAACAGTCTTTTATGTGTGTGTTCTGGCGCTGGTTGGTGAGTAGATTTTTCATCTATCCAATTAAATAATTTTAGCCTAGAAATCTGGCACCCACATGTACCAAGGTTGCTGGAAAGGGTCTTTATGATGTTTAAAATAAAATAACCTTCATTGTGGATGTTGATATATGAGGATTGACTGAAAAGTAATGCCTCCACCTTCGTAACTCTTCAACATCTGGCAGCATTGGTATGCGGCAGGTACTGGCTTGTTTTGTAGCCTCTTCTCTACAGGTACAGTTGACAGGAAGCCTTAGCATTGAACGGTTGTGTTTTTACAGTGTAAAGTATGGAACCCTGTGCAGACGGTCGGTCAATGTGATTCAAGCAACATGCAGTCATTGAATTTTTGACGGCAGAAGGTGTCACCCCAAAGGAGATTCATCAGAGAATGAAAGCAATTTGATGTGAATACTATGCGTCATTGGGTGAGCAAGTTTAATGATGTTGCGGCAGGAACATCCGACCTGCATGACAAATAAAAGAATTGGACATCCTGTGACAGCAACCACAGAGTTTCACAAGTAAAATGTTGACAGATTGATTCAGGATGATTGTCGTATCACTCGGAGAAAAACTGCAAGCAGAATTGGCATTTCCCTAGAACATGTGGGTCACATTATTGATTTGCTTGGCTATCAGAAGATCTATGCATGATGGGTACCCTGGATGCTGACCCCCGAAATGAAAGTGCACAGACTTGAAATTTACCAGGCACTCCTCTTGCATTATGAGAATGAAGATGCACAGTACTCACATCAACATAGTCACCATAAACTGCTTTCATTCTCTGATGAATCTCCTTTTGGGTCACACCTTCTGCTCTCAAGAATTCAATGACTGCACATTGCTTAAATCGCATTGACCAACTGTCTGCGCAGGATTCCATACTTTACACTGTAACAACACAGCCGTTCAATGCTGAGGCTTCTCACTAACTGAAGCTGTAGAGAAGAGGCTACAGAACAAGCCAGTACCTGCTGCACACCAATGCTGCCAACTGTTGAAGAGTTACGAAGGTGGAGGCATTACTTTTCTGTCAACTGTCGTATTTTATATGGACAAAGTGTTTTTGAGAGCCATCACAGAACAGGAAATTGATATCCAGGTAACTAGCTTATTGAATAATAAGCACTTAATCAAGCAGTTTTTGGGGGCAGATTGAAGCAGAGCAAAGGCTTCTCTTGTTGTGGCTCCTGTTTATTTAGTCATAATTAATGATACTGAGCAATACAAGGGGGCTAATGGTGTTGGATGGATATGAAGGATTCGTCAAGGTGATCCATAAACACAGCATATGAAGATTTGTTTCAAGACTGATGGAGAAATAATTATGAGAGACAATGTGGTTGGTTAAGCAGAATATGAATGAGACAATAAGGCTTGTATTAAAATGACAGTGAAATAGGTGGTGTCTCATGGCAGCACAGCCATAGGTATAGGAAGAATCAGAGTAACAGTGTATAGGAAAGAATTATCCACAATGAGAAACTAAGAAACTGGTGGTAATGGAACACATAATAATATTTGCCACTGTCCCCATACTTCCCTCCATTACGAAATTGACGGTTCCTTGATGATCAGTCAACTGCAACCTAGACCCATCTGAAACTCCTTTCTCCAGTCAATCCTTAGTCTGCTATATTGCTACATGGCATTGTGAGCAGTAGCCCTCTGCCAGGTAGCAGACTTCAAATGCCCATTGCAAGCTATTCCCTCAGCAGTGTTTACTCAGAAACTGGTTGAGATGGACCTGCATTCCTTGCAGACACATTGATACATCAATAAATTAGGCAACTTTATTCATAGTCCAGTCATGGTTATCTCCACGTTGACCCAGTTTACTACGATGATTCTATATGACTGACTTATGCATACATACCACTTCAACGTGCCACTTATGTCATTGGTGAAGGGTGAAATGTAATTGACCCTCTTAGGTAATAATGTTTAGTATTATACCTTGTACTAGTGAAATACATGGTACATCCATACTTCATAATGAAAAGCTTGTCTCTTTGGAATTTTGATATTTTAATGGGCTGGTGGGTAGTGGGATAACTCTTTTGGTATAAAAGAGAGGAACACTTCCTGCTTTTAATTTCCTTTATGTAAATGTGAACATTATAAATTGTCATTGTTCCATCCTGGATTTTTGACTGTATGAACATTATAAATGTTGTAGCATGTAAATACTTTATGACTCAAGGAGACCCACACACTGAAAAGTGGAAGCATTGAGTTATCGATAGGCATGCACAAAAGGGGAAAAAAAAAACTTGTCTTTGATGAGCTAGTGTAAAATACACAAAGACAAATAAATATAGACACACACACACACACACACACACACCTGTGCCTATGCCCTACCCTCTGTGCTATCCAGCACTATGTAAGGGTACATACATATGTGTGTGCGTGCATGTGTGCGTTGGCAAGTTTTCTTTCTTTTGTGTATGCCGATTGACAACACAACTTCTCCTTTTCGTTGAGTTGTATCCTTTAATCTTAATGTATTTACAATGTGAATGTTTATAATGTAAGGTAAAAATGTGCAGTTACTGGGTATGTCATTGTTCAGTGGCATACAAATGAACCATTAAAATATTAAAACAATACTAACTGAATATGAATATTTTTTTTTCCAAATGTTGGAGCTTATTGTAAATGGCAAGTTTTTCATTGTAAATATAAGTAGCCCCTCATGTTGCAAAAAGTCTGTGTCAGAGAAAAGCAAATATCACAAAACGTAATGTTATTAACTACGGGTGAGAATACTAAGTAATTTACAATGTAAGAACCTCTGCAAAATTGTTCCCGAGTAAGAAATTTAATAATGAAGTGATGGAACATATTAATTGCTGAAAATCTGCAACATGACATGCAGTGGTAGATGCACAACCTGTCTTTGTGGCTTAGTTTTGTACTAACAAACCCCGGCTTCGTTCAAGTATTGAACTCCCACGTATTAAATAGCTTTGATCTTCTGATAAGTTTACAGATTAGTTAACGCGTTGACTTGACATTAAGCATGTAAGTGAGAAAAAGTTTTGAAATTACGTGTAAAATTTGCTAGAATTTGCTAAGTGTTCTTATTCTCAAATACTGGATGTAAAGAGTCTGTACATCTAATCCATGAGAAACTGGGGTGGTACATATGAGCCTAGTAAAGATTTGGGGGAAGGGATATTGCCAGAATATGTGCTGGAGAGCACCATTCCCACCTGTCTAGGTTAAATGAACTATTGTTATGGAGACAGGGGAAGGACAGAGAAATGAAACACTTGTTGAAGCAGGGGAACTGTTGTGGACTAGTTGCACATGATACCATCTGTATACAGACACTGTGGCTATGTTGTTGTTTAATTAAGGGTAGCTGTAGCTTACCCTAGAAATCTAACGATGAAAATAAATTATTTAACTGGATAGATAAAAAAGCTACTCATCAAGCAGTGGCAGAACACACACATAAGACTGTTGTGATTGGCAAGCTTTTGGAGCTAGTAGCTCCTTCATGCAGAAGAGTTGAAGGGGAAGGAAGAAGAGGTCTAGGAAAAGGGGTAGATTTTGGGAAAGTCACCCAGAACCATGGGTCAGGGGAGACTTACTGTATGGGATGAGAATGGGACTGATTGTTAGGGACTGCTTCGGAAAATCTCGTTCGATGCCATCCCCAACAATCAGTCTTTCCTTCTCATCCCGTATGGTAAGCCTCCTCTGACCCATGGTTCTGGGTGACTTTCTCTCAATCTACCACTTTTTCTAGACCTCTCCAGTGCTTTGTCTACACCCTTCTGTCTGAAGAAGGAGCCACTGGCTCCAAAAGCTAGCCAAACACAACAGTCTTTTATGTGTGTGTTCTGGCGCTGGTTGGTGAGTAGATTTTTCATCTATCCAATTAAATAATTTTAGCCTAGAAATCTGGCACCCACATGTACCAAGGTTGCTGGAAAGGGTCTTTATGATGTTTAAAATAAAATAACCTTCATTGTGGATGTTGATATATGAGGATTGACTGAAAAGTAATGCCTCCACCTTCGTAACTCTTCAACATCTGGCAGCATTGGTATGCGGCAGGTACTGGCTTGTTTTGTAGCCTCTTCTCTACAGGTACAGTTGACAGGAAGCCTTAGCATTGAACGGTTGTGTTTTTACAGTGTAAAGTATGGAACCCTGTGCAGACGGTCGGTCAATGTGATTCAAGCAACATGCAGTCATTGAATTTTTGACGGCAGAAGGTGTCACCCCAAAGGAGATTCATCAGAGAATGAAAGCAATTTGATGTGAATACTATGCGTCATTGGGTGAGCAAGTTTAATGATGTTGCGGCAGGAACATCCGACCTGCATGACAAATAAAAGAATTGGACATCCTGTGACAGCAACCACAGAGTTTCACAAGTAAAATGTTGACAGATTGATTCAGGATGATTGTCGTATCACTCGGGGAAAAACTGCAAGCAGAATTGGCATTTCCCTAGAACATGTGGGTCACATTATTGATTTGCTTGGCTATCAGAAGATCTATGCATGATGGGTACCCTGGATGCTGACCCCCGAAATGAAAGTGCACAGACTTGAAATTTACCAGGCACTCCTCTTGCATTATGAGAATGAAGATGCGCAGTACTCACATCAACATAGTCACCATAAACTGCTTTCATTCTCTGATGAATCTCCTTTTGGGTCACACCTTCTGCTCTCAAGAATTCAATGACTGCACATTGCTTAAATCGCATTGACCAACTGTCTGCGCAGGATTCCATACTTTACACTGTAACAACACAGCCGTTCAATGCTGAGGCTTCTCACTAACTGAAGCTGTAGAGAAGAGGCTACAGAACAAGCCAGTACCTGCTGCACACCAATGCTGCCAACTGTTGAAGAGTTACGAAGGTGGAGGCATTACTTTTCTGTCAACTGTCGTATTTTATATGGACAAAGTGTTTTTGAGAGCCATCACAGAACAGGAAATTGATATCCAGGTAACTAGCTTATTGAATAATAAGCACTTAATCAAGCAGTTTTTGGGGGCAGATTGAAGCAGAGCAAAGGCTTCTCTTGTTGTGGCTCCTGTTTATTTAGTCATAATTAATGATACTGAGCAATACAAGGGGGCTAATGGTGTTGGATGGATATGAAGGATTCGTCAAGGTGATCCATAAACACAGCATATGAAGATTTGTTTCAAGACTGATGGAGAAATAATTATGAGAGACAATGTGGTTGGTTAAGCAGAATATGAATGAGACAATAAGGCTTGTATTAAAATGACAGTGAAATAGGTGGTGTCTCATGGCAGCACAGCCATAGGTATAGGAAGAATCAGAGTAACAGTGTATAGGAAAGAATTATCCACAATGAGAAACTAAGAAACTGGTGGTAATGGAACACATAATAATATTTGCCACTGTCCCCATACTTCCCTCCATTACGAAATTGACGGTTCCTTGATGATCAGTCAACTGCAACCTAGACCCATCTGAAACTCCTTTCTCCAGTCAATCCTTAGTCTGCTATATTGCTACATGGCATTGTGAGCAGTAGCCCTCTGCCAGGTAGCAGACTTCAAATGCCCATTGCAAGCTATTCCCTCAGCAGTGTTTACTCAGAAACTGGTTGAGATGGACCTGCATTCCTTGCAGACACATTGATACATCAATAAATTAGGCAACTTTATTCATAGTCCAGTCATGGTTATCTCCACGTTGACCCAGTTTACTACGATGATTCTATATGACTGACTTATGCATACATACCACTTCAACGTGCCACTTATGTCATTGGTGAAGGGTGAAATGTAATTGACCCTCTTAGGTAATAATGTTTAGTATTATACCTTGTACTAGTGAAATACATGGTACATCCATACTTCATAATGAAAAGCTTGTCTCTTTGGAATTTTGATATTTTAATGGGCTGGTGGGTAGTGGGATAACTCTTTTGGTATAAAAGAGAGGAACACTTCCTGCTTTTAATTTCCTTTATGTAAATGTGAACATTATAAATTGTCATTGTTCCATCCTGGATTTTTGACTGTATGAACATTATAAATGTTGTAGCATGTAAATACTTTATGACTCAAGGAGACCCACACACTGAAAAGTGGAAGCATTGAGTTATCGATAGGCATGCACAAAAGGGGAAAAAAAAAACTTGTCTTTGATGAGCTAGTGTAAAATACACAAAGACAAATAAATATAGACACACACACACACACACACACACACCTGTGCCTATGCCCTACCCTCTGTGCTATCCAGCACTATGTAAGGGTACATACATATGTGTGTGCGTGCATGTGTGCGTTGGCAAGTTTTCTTTCTTTTGTGTATGCCGATTGACAACACAACTTCTCCTTTTCGTTGAGTTGTATCCTTTAATCTTAATGTATTTACAATGTGAATGTTTATAATGTAAGGTAAAAATGTGCAGTTACTGGGTATGTCATTGTTCAGTGGCATACAAATGAACCATTAAAATATTAAAACAATACTAACTGAATATGAATATTTTTTTTTCCAAATGTTGGAGCTTATTGTAAATGGCAAGTTTTTCATTGTAAATATAAGTAGCCCCTCATGTTGCAAAAAGTCTGTGTCAGAGAAAAGCAAATATCACAAAACGTAATGTTATTAACTACGGGTGAGAATACTAAGTAATTTACAATGTAAGAACCTCTGCAAAATTGTTCCCGAGTAAGAAATTTAATAATGAAGTGATGGAACATATTAATTGCTGAAAATCTGCAACATGACATGCAGTGGTAGATGCACAACCTGTCTTTGTGGCTTAGTTTTGTACTAACAAACCCCGGCTTCGTTCAAGTATTGAACTCCCACGTATTAAATAGCTTTGATCTTCTGATAAGTTTACAGATTAGTTAACGCGTTGACTTGACATTAAGCATGTAAGTGAGAAAAAGTTTTGAAATTACGTGTAAAATTTGCTAGAATTTGCTAAGTGTTCTTATTCTCAAATACTGGATGTAAAGAGTCTGTACATCTAATCCATGAGAAACTGGGGTGGTACATATGAGCCTAGTAAAGATTTGGGGGAAGGGATATTGCCAGAATATGTGCTGGAGAGCACCATTCCCACCTGTCTAGGTTAAATGAACTATTGTTATGGAGACAGGGGAAGGACAGAGAAATGAAACACTTGTTGAAGCAGGGGAACTGTTGTGGACTAGTTGCACATGATACCATCTGTATACAGACACTGTGGCTATGTTGTTGTTTAATTAAGGGTAGCTGTAGCTTACCCTAGAAATCTAACGATGAAAATAAATTATTTAACTGGATAGATAAAAAAGCTACTCATCAAGCAGTGGCAGAACACACACATAAGACTGTTGTGATTGGCAAGCTTTTGGAGCTAGTAGCTCCTTCATGCAGAAGAGTTGAAGGGGAAGGAAGAAGAGGTCTAGGAAAAGGGGTAGATTTTGGGAAAGTCACCCAGAACCATGGGTCAGGGGAGACTTACTGTATGGGATGAGAATGGGACTGATTGTTAGGGACTGCTTCGGAAAATCTCGTTCGATGCCATCCCCAACAATCAGTCTTTCCTTCTCATCCCGTATGGTAAGCCTCCTCTGACCCATGGTTCTGGGTGACTTTCTCTCAATCTACCACTTTTTCTAGACCTCTCCAGTGCTTTGTCTACACCCTTCTGTCTGAAGAAGGAGCCACTGGCTCCAAAAGCTAGCCAAACACAACAGTCTTTTATGTGTGTGTTCTGGCGCTGGTTGGTGAGTAGATTTTTCATCTATCCAATTAAATAATTTTAGCCTAGAAATCTGGCACCCACATGTACCAAGGTTGCTGGAAAGGGTCTTTATGATGTTTAAAATAAAATAACCTTCATTGTGGATGTTGATATATGAGGATTGACTGAAAAGTAATGCCTCCACCTTCGTAACTCTTCAACATCTGGCAGCATTGGTATGCGGCAGGTACTGGCTTGTTTTGTAGCCTCTTCTCTACAGGTACAGTTGACAGGAAGCCTTAGCATTGAACGGTTGTGTTTTTACAGTGTAAAGTATGGAACCCTGTGCAGACGGTCGGTCAATGTGATTCAAGCAACATGCAGTCATTGAATTTTTGACGGCAGAAGGTGTCACCCCAAAGGAGATTCATCAGAGAATGAAAGCAATTTGATGTGAATACTATGCGTCATTGGGTGAGCAAGTTTAATGATGTTGCGGCAGGAACATCCGACCTGCATGACAAATAAAAGAATTGGACATCCTGTGACAGCAACCACAGAGTTTCACAAGTAAAATGTTGACAGATTGATTCAGGATGATTGTCGTATCACTCGGGGAAAAACTGCAAGCAGAATTGGCATTTCCCTAGAACATGTGGGTCACATTATTGATTTGCTTGGCTATCAGAAGATCTATGCATGATGGGTACCCTGGATGCTGACCCCCGAAATGAAAGTGCACAGACTTGAAATTTACCAGGCACTCCTCTTGCATTATGAGAATGAAGATGCGCAGTACTCACATCAACATAGTCACCATAAACTGCTTTCATTCTCTGATGAATCTCCTTTTGGGTCACACCTTCTGCTCTCAAGAATTCAATGACTGCACATTGCTTAAATCGCATTGACCAACTGTCTGCGCAGGATTCCATACTTTACACTGTAACAACACAGCCGTTCAATGCTGAGGCTTCTCGCTAACTGAAGCTGTAGAGAAGAGGCTACGGAACAAGCCAGTACCTGCTGCACACCAATGCTGCCAACTGTTGAAGAGTTACGAAGGTGGAGGCATTACTTTTCTGTCAACTGTCGTATTTTATATGGACAAAGTGTTTTTGAGAGCCATCACAGAACAGGAAATTGATATCCAGGTAACTAGCTCATTGAATAATAAGCACTTAATCAAGCAGTTTTTGGGGGCAGATTGAAGCAGAGCAAAGGCTTCTCTTGTTGTGGCTCCTGTTTATGTAGTCATCATTAATGATAGTGAGCAATACAAGGGGGCTAATGGTGTTGGATGGATATGAAGGATTCGTCAAGGTGATCCATAAACACAGCATATGAAGATTTGTTTCAAGACTGATGGAGAAATAATTATGAGAGACAATGTGGTTGTTAAGCAGAATATGAATGAGACAATAAGGCTTGTATTAAAATGACAGTGAAATAGGTGGTGTCTCATGGCAGCACAGCCATAGGTATAGGAAGAATCAGAGTAACAGTGTATAGGAAAGAATTATCCACAATGAGAAACTAAGAAACTGGTGGTAATGGAACACATAATAATATTTGCCACTGTCCCCATACTTCCCTCCATTACAAAATTGACGGTTCCTTGATGATCAGTCAACTGCAACCTAGACCCATCTGAAACTCCTTTCTCCAGTCAATCCTTAGTCTGCTATATTGTATGCCACTCTATCCCACACTTCTCTCCATTACCAAATTGATGATTTCTTGATGATCAGCCAATGAAGGAAAATTAGGGGAAAAAATTTGCATAGTGGCTAGTTTTTTTATTTATTTTATTTTTTATTTTCTCTCTCCTGTGGTATGAGGGAGTGCCATGAAAACGTAGTAAACATCCAAACTGGTGAGGTGTAGGTGTGAGGAGGAGGAGGCATTAAAAGGTAACCTTAGTTTGCTTTTCTTGAATAACTCGAAAACCTCGGCTTCCAGTGCAAACGTTTCTGAGTATAAAATTAAAGTACATTAAATTTCCTATTTAATTTGTGTGCAGGACCAATAGCTATTGTAGGAACCAGAAAAAGCACAGATTATTAAAAATAGCACTTAAATGATAAAGACTAATGTTTATTGTTAAATGAAGTGGGTTAAGAAAAAGTATTGTATGTGTGCATCTCATGTAAGTACAGTAGAGCCGTATTAAGAGATAAGTTGTATTCTGTGTGTGTCATGGGCTGGAGGGGTTGGCATTGGAGGGTCGACGCATGAGGGAAGGTAGGTTACTAGATTGTGGTCATGCACTTCCTTCCTTCATAGATCCACAAACTGAAGAGCAAGTTGGCACAACCCCACTCTACACCACACTACATCACAAGTAGTAACTACAGGGTTTTCCACAAATAGTGGAGATGCTGAATCGCAGATAGGCACAACAAAAAGACTCTCACAATTAAAGCTTTTGGCCATTGGCCTTTGTCAACAATAGACACACATACCCGTGTGTGTGTGTGTGTGTGTCTATTGCTTTCCTTCTCATAATATTGTTACATTCCATCCTGGATTTTCCACTGTGGGGTTTCCTACAAAGTTTACCAACTCTTTCACAGTGTTCCCCATAGTGATGCAGTGCACAGTCACACTCAGGGGATGTTTATTTTCCACAAAGTGTGTTAACACTACATGGAATACATATATGAGTTACTAATAATACTAATTCAAGAAACACATTTGAACAGAATCTAAGGAATCTTTGCAAACTGCTCCATACTGTTAGAGGGAAAATTGTTTCTTAGTCACCCATACAGTACTTGTTCCAGGAAATGCAACCGTTCAGACAGATTAGACAGACCCAGCATTTCTTGTTGAGACAAAACAACACTGAGCTAGTATTTACAGTTCAGTAGGCTAGTACTTATTTGCCATTGTTAAGTTAGCTTTTATGTAAAATTTCTCATTAACTGGAGCTGTTAACTCTCTGCCATACTGAACAGCCTGCTCTAAGTGTAATATGCTGTCAATATGTATTCAAAAATTTTGATTTCATTGTCTCCACTACCAATGACTGGATCACTTTTCACACTATCAGAAGTAACAAATGCATCACCACAGCCTCAGGTCTCCCACCACCTGAAGAGGCCTAAATTGGCTCTCTCTGTGACAGAAGTAGGTAGCCTAGATGCTATGGAACTTAACGTATTTTAACATGAGTCAAGCAGTGTGTTACAGCAGATTACTGTTCTAGATATGAACATAATCAGTACCATTTCATCAGACATATTCACACTTTGCAAAATCTACTGTGGATGTATGGTAAGTGGCTCCATTCAGTGCAACCCACAACCCACTCTATAAAAGCCAGCAATTTCACAATGGAATAGATTTATGATTTTTATTAGTAACTCAGTTAAAGGTGAGAGGAGTGCAGTATCTTTCTGGTTATTCATTAATTCACGCCAAGTGACTACAATACAGTTACATGGTTTTGCAATATGTTCACAACAGGCAGCAAGAGGGTGCCACATTCACTGCTGTGTCATCTGAACAAGACACAGCCACGGAAAAAGCACCACAGGTACAAAGATACGAGCTGGTGCCAAGTGCTATAGAAACTTACCACTGGCGCAAGTTCCACCAGCACCACGGGCAGTGCTGAATATGAAGATATTGACTTCGCCTCGGCCAATTGCCGGCCGAGTACAGTCTGCTATTGACTGGATGACAACGGGCAGTAGCCTACTTGGAAGATAGAAGAGCACCTCTCACCCACTTGGTTATAGATCATCGTCCAGAGCTGACTTTAGACTGGGAATGTCATTTAGTGAACTCTTAGAAGTGAACAGATCACTGTTGTAAATTGCAGTTTACCTGTGATTATTTGCACTTAGCCATTGAGGGCCTTTTTTGTGTTGTATTACATGCAGTTTGCAGACTTCATTATTCACCAACTCACAAAGATAAGTAAATCTTTTTAACTCATTTGTGTGACTTTGTTACTAGGAGTATTGCAGAATCTTTGTTCTCCTATCTTGTTATCGGACTCTGGGGCACAGCTGTGTAATAATGGCAGGGAGACATTTTCTTAGCGGTGTACTGCACCGGAAGCCATTTCACAAACTCGGCCTACCATAACAGCGGCAATTCGCCCTCCACAGCAGTACGATGAGGCCTTTACAAAACTGGTGACGAATTGCAAAATTCATGAATCCAATAACTTTCCCATCATCGTTTCAAGGGTCACTGACAACTACACACTTAAATATTAAGCTCTTTGCAGCCATTGTTTATAGGAACATATTTTACATAACAGTTCACTAAGCAACTGGAAGTAAGTACCAACATAATAAACAGAAAATAATTAAATTATGTAAACATGAGTTCAGTGAAGTTATTTTGCCTACTCATATAGGAGAACTGGACAGGAAATGCTCTGGAAGTGTAATCTGTCCAAACTGAAAATCAAGCAGCAACTGTGGTATCAGAAGTACCCTCTCCCACAAGAACACAACTGCTGTACAGGGTGACTAAGGATCAATCTTTCCTCTATCACAGTAGAATGGTGTGCACAAATTTACATAGGGTCTGATGCGTGTTTCTTGTGTTATTATTAGCAGTAACCCATGCCAGTAGTCCATGTACTGTTAATGCACTGTGTTGTCAGTGATTTGTAACTCAAACTGGAGGAGGGTCAATAATTGCCTTCAGCTGTTTCTTGTTATGTACTGTGGTAGAGAGAGTGGGGAGTTGCCTGTTCCCTCTTTACTATGCACACCTATGAAGGAGGGGAATGCATGAGCACAGTCCGGTGAGCTACCTGCCCTTACATATTTACCCTTACCCTTACCCTCACCTTCAACCCCCTCCCCACCTTCCAGCCCACGACAGCTCCAGAACACACAATTTAACCTTTAATAAACTTCTACTGTAGATAGATGAGATACACACATTTAATATTTGTCCTTAAACCATCTCATCTACCAATTAATTTTACACTATTAAAACACTCTACCCCCATGAACCATGGACCTTGCCGTTGGTGGGGAGGCTTGCGTGCCTCAGCGATACAGATGGCCGTACCGTAGGTGCAACCACAACGGAGGGGTATCTGTTGAGGGCCAGACAAACGTGTGGTTCCTGAGGAATGGCAGCAGCCTTTTCAGTAGTTGCAGGGGCAACAGTCTGGATGATTGACTGATCTGGCCTTGCAACACTAACCAAAACGGCCTTGCTGTGCTGGTACTGCGAACAGCTGAAAGCAAGGGGAAACTACAGTCGTAATTTTTCCCGAGGGCATGCAGCTTTATTGTATGGTTAAATGATGATGGCGTCCTCTTGGGTAAAATATTCCGGAGGTAAAATAGTCCCCCATTCAGATCTCTGGGCGGGGACTACTCAAGAGGACGTCGTTATCAGGAGAAAGAAAACTGGCGTTCTATGGATCGGAGCGTGGAATGTCAGATCCCTTAATCGGGCAGCTAGGTTAGAAAATTTAAAAAGGGAAATGGATAGGTTGAAGTTAGATATAGTGGGAATTAGTGAAGTTCGGTGGCAGGAGGAACAAGACTTTTGGTCAGCTGAATACAGGGTTCTAAATACAAAATCAAATAGGGGTAATGCAGGAGTAGGTTTAATAATGAATAATAAAAATAAATAGGAGTGCGGGTAAGCTACTACCAACAGCATAGTGAACGCATTATTGTGGCCAAGATAGACACGAAGCCCATGCCTACTACAGTAGTACAAGTTTATATGCCAACTAGCTCTGCAGATAACGGAGAGATTGATGAAATGTATGATGAGATAAAAGAAATTATTCAGGTAGTGAAGGGAGAAAAAATTTAATAGTCATGGGTGACTGGAATTTGAGAGTAGGAAAAGGGAGAGAAGGAAACATAGTGGGTGAATATGGGGGAGGGGGGGGTGGGGGAGAAATGAAAGAGGAAGCCGTCTGGTAGAATTTTGCACACAGCATAACTTAATCATAGCTAAAACTTGGTTAAAGAATCATAAAAAAAGGATGTATAATGGAAGAATCCTGGAAATACTAGAAGGTATCAGATAGATTATATAATGGTGAGACAGAGATTTAGGAACCAGGTTTTAAATTGTAAGACATTTCCAGGGGCAGATGTGGACTCTCAATCCATTGGTTATGAACTGTAGATTAAAAGGAAGAAATTGCAAAAAGGTGGGAATTTAAGGAGATGGGACCTGGATAAACTGAAAGAACCAGAGGTTGTACAGAGTTTCAGGGAGAGCATAAGGGAACAATTGACAGGAATGGGGGAAAGAAATACAAAATGGCTCTGAGCACTATGGGACTCAACTGCTGAGGTCATTAGTCCCCTAGAGCTTAGAACAAGTTAAACCTAACTAACGTAAGGACATCACAAACATCCATGCCCGAGGCAGGATACGAACCTGCGACCGTAGCGGTCTTGCGGTTCCAGACTGCAGCGCTTTTAACCGCACGGCCACTTTGGCCGGCGGAAAGAAATACAGTAGAAGAAGAATGGGTAGCTCTGGGGGATGAAGTAGTGAAGGTAGCAGAGGATCAAGTAGGTAAAAAGATGAGGGCTAGTAGAAATCCTTGGGTGACAGAAGAAATACTGAATTTCATTGATGAAAGGAGAAAATATAAAAATGCAGTAAATGAAGCAGGCAAAAAGGAATACAAACGTCTCAAAAATGTGATCAACAGGAAGTGCAAATGGCTAAGCAGGGATGGCTAGAGGACAAATGTAAGGATGTAGAGGCTTATCTCACTAGGGGTAAGATAGATACTGCCCACAGGAAAATTAGAGAGACCTTTGGAGAAAAGAGAGCCACTTGTATGAATATCAAGAGCTCAGATGGAAACCCAGTTCTAAGCAAAGAAGGGAAAGCAGAAAGGTGGAAGAAGTATATAAAGTGTCTATACAAGGGCGATGTACTTGAGGACAATGTTATGGAAATGGAAGAGGATGTAGATGAAGATGAAATGGGAGATACAATACTGCATGAAGAGTTTGACAGAGCACTGAAAGACCTGAGTCGAAACAAGGTCCCGGGAATAGACAACATTCCATTAGAACTACTGACGGCCTTTGGAGAGCCAGTCATGACAAACCTCTACCATCTGGTGAGCAAGATGTATTAGACAGCGAAATACCCTCAGACTTCAAGAAGAATATAATAATTCCAATCCCAAAGAAATCAGGTGTTGACAGATGTGAAAATTACCGAACTATCAGTTTAATAAGCGACAGCTGCAAAATACTAATGTGAATTCTTTACAGACGAATGGAAAAACTGGTAGAAGCCGACCTCGGGGAAGATCAGTTTGGATTCCGCAGAAATGTTGGAACACGTGAGTCAATACTGACCCTATGACTTATCTTAGAAAATAGATTAAGGAAAGGCAAACCTACATTTCTAGCATTTGTAGACTTAGAGAAAGCTTTTGACAATGTTGACTGGAATACTCTCTTTCAAATTCTAAAGGTGGCAGGGGTACAATACAGGGAGCGAAAGGCTATTTACAATTTGTACAGAAACCAGATCGCGGTTATAAGAGTCGAGGGGTATGAAAGGGAAGCAGTGGTTGGGAAGGGAGTATAGCCTGTGCCCAATGTTATTCAATCTGTATATGGAGCAAGCAGTAAACGAAACAAAAGAAAAATTCGGAGTAGGTATTAAAGTCCACGGAGAAGAAATAAAAATGTTGAGGTTCGCCAATGACATTGTAATTCTGTCAGAGACAGCAAAGGACTTGGAAGAGCTGCTGAACGGAATGGACAGTGCTTGAAAGGAGGATATAAGATGAACAACAAAAGCATAACGAGGATAATGGAATGTAGTCGAATTAAGTGGGTGATGCTGAGGGAATTAGATCAGGAAATCAGACACTTAAAGTAGTAAAGGAGCTTTGCTATTTGGGGAGCAAAATAACTGATGATGGTCGAAGTAGATAGGATATAAAATGTAGACTTGCAATGGCAAGGAAAATGTTTCTGAAGAAGAGAAATTTGTTAACATTGAGTATAGATTTAAGTGTCAGGAAGTTGTTTCTGAAAGTATTTGTATGGAGTGTAGCCATGTATGGAAGTGAAACATGGACGATAAATAGTTTGGACAAGAAGAGAATAGAAGCTTTCGAAATGTGGTGCTACAGAAGAATGCTGAAGATTAGATGGGTAGATCACATAACTAATGAGAAGGTATTGAATAGAGTTGAGGAGAAGAGGAGCTTGTGGCACAACTTGACTAGAAGAAGGGACCGGTTGGTAGGACATGTTCTGAGGCATCAAGGGATCAAAAATTTAGCATTGGAGGGCAGCGTGGAGGGTAAAAATCGTAGAGGGAGACCAAGAGATGAATACACTAAGCAGATTCAGAAGGATGTAGGTTGCAGTAAGTACGGGGAGATGAAGAAGTTTGCACGGATAGAGTAACATGGAGAGCTACATCTAACCAGTCTCAGAACTGAAGACAACAACAACATTAAAAAACTATTCTTAATCATCTGTTTTTCCATTCCCTGCAACAAAAAAACTATTAGTCCTAGACAACAAATGACTGAGACTTTTTCTTTTTATTGTACAAAATTTAGTGTATTTCAACTTCTCACACTCCATTGGTCAGGATTATTAGTATGACCCTACCACCGTCCCCCTCCCCTTTGCCCCCACTCTACAAAAATTTGCAACTACATGAATTTTTTTGAGTTTTGTTGTCTGGGGTAATGTCTGAGTATGTGTCCTGTCCACTGATCCTTTCTGTTCGTCAAATTGTGTTGACCATATCTCATTGTTTACATGGTTTATCTATCTAATCTTTACCATTCATCACATTTCAAAAGCTACTTTCTTTTCTTGTCAGCTGTTTACAGTCCACATTTCATTTTAACACAAGTATAAATTGTAGACAAACACTTTCAGAAAAACTTTCCAACACTTAAATTTATATTTGATATTACCAAACCACTTCATTTTAAACAGTTTTCTTGTTATTGACAGACAGCATTTAATATCCTGCCCAAACAGCAAAAGTTCATCTACTGGTTTTAGTGTCTTACTTTCTAATGTACACTGGTCAGCCAAAACATTATGACCACTGCCCACCGACATTGGATGCCACATGGTGGCATTGTGGGCACATGATGTGGTAACAAAAATGTGTAAGTGAAGCAGACATGGACAGCGGATCACCCTAGTGAAGTTATTGGCCGCAAATGGGGAAATCCATTAAGAAAAAAGACTTTGACAAAGGGAGGGTATTATTATGCTTAGCCTGTGAACGAGTATCTCAAAAGCAGGGAAGCTGGTCAAACATTCACATACTACTGTCATGAGCACCTACAAAAAGAGGTAGAAGAACAGTGAAACTACCACTAGGTGCTTAATGGTTGGATGTCCATGACTTTACACAGAACATGCGGTTCGGATGCTTGTTTGCTCTGTAAAGTAGGATAGATGATGATCTGTAGCATCTCTGCCAAAAGAACATAATGTGGTGTGTGTATAAGCGTGTTGGAGCACACCATTCTTACATTGTTGAACATGGAGCTCCACAGCACACTACTCCTACGTTTTCACACATTGACCCGACAACATCATCAGCTACGATTGCAGTGGGCATAGGAACATCATTACAATTGCAGCAGACACGAAACCATCAGGATTTAACTGCCAGTCAATAGAAATGTGCCAGCTCTTTGAGTGAACCACATTTTTGCTACACCAGACCATATCGATGGTCATCTCCACAAAAGCCGTCACCAAGATGAACGGCGCCTTGATACGTGCAGCATTCCACAGACACAAGCTAGTGGGAGCAGCATTATTCTATGGAAGACGTTCTCTTGTGCTTGCATGAGACCTGTGGTAGTAATCAAAGACACTCTTGACAACTGTGAATCACATTGCTTGATGTCTTCCCTGATGGCCATGTAATTTTTCAGCGGTATAATTGTCCATGTCTCAGAGCCAGAACCGTACGACAGTGGTTTGAAGAGTATTACGGTGAACTCATGTTGATGTCTCAATGACCAAATTCACCTGATATTTGAAGGGCTTATTTCAATAGTGGTACAAGTCAACTTTTGTTCATATTGAATACAGAGTCCTAAAGTTAAATGAGCGCTGAAAAATCTGCAGCTGTGATACCTGAAATATTCAAGCATATCGCTTCTTGCTAGAGATGAACCTTTCTTTCTGTTTGTTTGGATCATTAATTTCAGAAGCATTATAGGCAGAAAAGTGGGGGTAATGGACTTGTACCACTATTGAAATAAGCCCTTCATTTATCCTATGGAACCCATCTGGCTTGCTACTGGGAGCCATCAAAGTGTACACAAATCAGCGGCCTGTTACTTAAGTGAATTACATTACCTGTGCATAGATATCTAATGCCACATACCTCCACAAACCTACCAACAAACTGAAAGATACATCATATGCAGAATCAGTGATGTATTTTGTCCCAACGAAGGACAAACAAGCTGTTAAGCAGGTGGTCATAATGTTTTGGTTCATCACTGTAATGTCCTCTGCACATGTGATTTTATTCCCTCTCCATGACACTATGAACTAAAGCATGCCAATTTCTTCTGTCCTGAATTTTCTCCTGTAGACTTCACAGGTTTGAATCCATGATTTCTGTGATGCCATCCACCCACCTTATCCTTTGCTGCTGTCTTCTCCCTGTGCCTTTGATCTTCCATAGCATCAATGTCTTTTCCAGTGAATCATGTCTACTCATAAAGCTTCTAATACACATCAGTTTTTGTTTCAGTATAAGATCTTCCACAGAGGAATCTAGTTTTATTTGCTATAATACTAATGTATTCATTATCTCTGTGTTCCATTGAACTTTAAGGAGTTTCCTCCAGCACCACAATTCAAAGGTGTCTACTCTATGCCATTCATTCTCTCTTGTGGCCCAGTCTCACATCTTTGCATCACAACTGGAAAGACCATAGCCCTTACTGTATCAATCCCTGTTGTTAAAGTTATGTCTCTACTTCTCAAACACTGTAAGGTTGGAGTTGTCTTTCTACCCAGCAACAAGTATCTCTCAATTTCGTGACCACAATCACCAGCAGCAAAAATCTGGCAGCCGAGACAATTGAACATAGAAATCACATTCATTGTTTCTCCTCCTGTATGCCATGAAGAGGCAGATGTAGTTGCCATAATTTTAATTTTCTTGACATACAGCACTAGACCTCAGCACTTTCTTCTTTCACTTTTAGTAATAGAATCTTTAACTCTTCTTCACTTTTTACCATCATTATGGAATCATCTCCATATCTAAGGTTACTTATATTCATCCTAACTATATTAATTCTGGTTTCTTCTTCAGGTAACCAGGCATTCCTCATATTGTGCTCTGCATATATACTGAATAAATAATGACAATATGCAGCCTTGCTGCACTCCTTTCTGAATCTTGACCCATTTAGTTACTCCACATATGGTTCTCACCATGGCTTCTTGGTCAGATGTAGATTTTATGTGAGGTCAATGAGGTGATCTTATACTCACGTGTTTTTGAGTACTTTCCATGATTTATTATGGTGAACACAGTCAAAGGCTTTAGAATAACGAATAAAGCTGAAATATATATCTTTCCAGAATCTCTTGCCTTTTCCATAATCCATTGGATGTTGGTAATTAATTTGATCTCTAGTCCCTCTTCCTTTATTAAATCCAACTAGTTCTTCTCATAACTCTCAGTCTGCATACTGAAGAAGTCTATTTTGTAAGTTTTTAAGTATGATTTTGTTGGATGTGAAATAAGTGTCATTGTTTAGAGATTTGAACATTCCATTATCCCTCTTTTATTTTTATTGATATTAATCTTATAACCTCTTTTCAAAATACTATTCATTCCATCTAATTGGTCTTTTCATCCCTGACAGAATTACAATGTCACTGGAAATCCTAAAAAAAAATTGATTTCTTCTCTGTGAACTTTAAATTCCTTTCCAATTTTTTTTCTGGGTTTCCTTCACAACTGCCTCAGTGTACAAACTGAATACATTGGGGATGGGATGCAACCATATCTCACTGCCTTCCCAGTTAATGCTTATCTTTCATGTTCCTTGACTCTTATAACTACAATCTGATTTCTGTACAAGTTGTAAATAGCCCTTCCTCTCCCTGTATTTCATCTCTGCCACCTTCAGAATTTCAAAGAGGTTGCTCCCTTAACATTCAAAAACTTTCTCTAAATCTACAAATGCTATACATACATGTTTGGCTTTCTTCAACATATCTTCAAAGATACGTCTTAAGGTCAGTACTGCCTTATGTGTTTCAGTATCTCCCCAGAATTCAAACTGTTCCTCCCTGAGGTCAGCTTCTAACAGTTTTTCCATGTTCTGTACATAAATTATGTCAATGACTACTCCAGGGGCCCTGTTTCAACTTAGGGCTTTCAGAGATCAGTTAATTCTTTTCACAGTATTATATCTCCCATCTCATCTTCATCTACTTCCCCTTTGCTTTTTATATCATCATCTTCAAGTTCTTTTCCCTTGCATAGCCACTAGTAATGTATGTTTATATAGCTCTGGATTTCTTCTCATGCCATATACATTTTTGCCTGCTTTGTTTGCTATGTTTTTACATTTTCTCTTTTTGTCAGTTAAAAGCTGCCTCAAACTTTTTAACGACCTCTGATTCCTTCAGTTTATCCAGGTCCCATCTATTTAATTTGAAAACTTTTTGCAGTTTATTTAGTTTTAATCTGCAGTTTATAACTAGTGAATTATGGCCAGACCTCATGTCTGCCCTTGCAAATGTTTCTAGTTTAATATCTGGTTTTGAAATTTCTTTCTTACCTTGTCTGAGACCTTCTGGTGTCTCCAGCTCTCGTCCATATTAGTAACTTACATGGTTCTTAGACCAAGTGTTAGTATTGATCAAATAATTTTCTGTGCAGTGTTCCACCAAATTATTTCCCTTTCATTCCTTTCCCCTCAATCCACATTCTCCTATTATTTTTCCTTATTTCCCTTTCATTCCTTTCCCCTCAATCCACATTCTCCTATTATTTTTCCTTCATTTCCTTTTTCTACTATCAAATTCCAGTCATCTATCCCAATTTTCATCCCCCTTAACAATTAGAATAGTTTTTATCTTTTGAGGCATTATTTTAATCACTCACACTCTACCAGATACTAGGACTTCTTCCTGTTTCATTCAAATATGGAGTGTGAGGAAAATGGTTGCTTAAATGCCTCTGAGCACCTATAATTAGACAAAACTTGTCTTCATGGTCCAGACATATCCCTAGATTCCTCACTCAAAGCTGGTTCCTGAAACTTTATAGACAAGCTTTCATCGGGTAGTTTGTGCAGCATTAGCTGCCATACAGTTGGCCACACTTTCAAATATGTAGACCGTCAGTTACGTCACAGCATTTCCTTCGGCCACCACTGCAGCTTAAGGGTACTGCCATAGCGCTTATGCTGCTGCCACTGATTTGTGAGCACCCCCTCTCCGGAGCTCCAGCAGTAGCTCTATTTAAGCTCAGACATCGACGTACAGTGTCCATTTTGTGTGTTCGTCATTTAATAACATTTACAGATTTTCATAGCGGTCAGGTTTCATCATCTATGGGATAGTCACTGTATTGAAGACTGACTGAACTATAAACCTTTGATCCATATATATTTCAACATTCAGATCTATTGTTAGCAACTGATGCTGCAACTACAGCAAACAAAGTTATTTATTACTTTCACTATTAGATATTAGACATGAAATAAATTAATACCTGAATTCTCTATTCACAAGCCACATCTGTTCCTTTCTCCTGTTTCCATTAAAGAAGCATAGAGAATGCAAAGGAGGTTACAATATTTTGCCTCTACCTGTAAGTGTGAGTGCCTGTTCAATTTTTCCAACATGTCCATGATGTTCTCCCATGACCACACATGCTGCCCTCCTTTGTATATGTCCAGTATCCCTTGACAGTCCTGTTTGGTACACATAGACACACTTGAGCAATATTCTAGAGTGGACCATACAAGTTCTTTGTAAGCAGTCTTCTTTGTAGACTTACAGCATTTTTGTAATAGCCTGGCAATGAACGGGTGTCTGTCACTTACTTTATGACTGAGCCTATGTGATCGTTCCATTTCATATCCCTGCAGTTTGTTACACCCAGATATTTACATGAGTTGACTGATTCCAATAGTGACTTATTGACACTATAGTCACAGGATACAATTTTTTTTAATTTTGAGAGGTGCACAATTTTACATTTCTGAAATTTGTAGCTAGTTGTCAGTCTTTGTACCACTTTGAAATTGTTTGTAGCTATTGGTCAATGAAACATTCTCAAGGACAAATGCTTCCACTACAGGAAACAATAAAGGAAAGTTGGTTCTTGACATGTCAGTATTGTTAAATCTGAGATTGAGGCTGATGGTGAGTCATTTTAAGAAGAGTGAGATTTCTGTAAAAGACTAGTTTTTGAGGATAGGTTAATGCACTTTTCGGGATCCAGAGAGCATGTTTGGATCTACTGTATTTTATTACCAGACATTAAGGAATTTTCTGAGTTAAGCGGTAAGTTCTTGGTGCAAAGATGGGATGATGACTGTGGAGAGGAGGGGCAGGAGATGGGGGACAAAGGAAAGGGAGGGGGGGGAGGGTGAGAGGTAGATGAGTTCTCTGGTGGATAGTGGCACTCCCAGGCAGACTAAGTCAGTCTTCTTCGATCATGTTAAGAAGGTTGTGGAGGACAAGGTTCCCAGTCTCGTACATGCATTTTATGGAATTATTATAAACAATAACATAATCTCCTCTTTGAATTGTGTGGCTCTTAGCATGATGAATATACATTTCACCACCTGTTGCTGAGAGCTACTGTCTCCCTCTCTTATGCTGAAATATGTTCCTCCTCTTGTCACATATCTGCCTACCCGGACAACTGCTCATACACAAACGCCACAGTGTTGCTACAGCACAGTCTGCTTATGGACATCCACCTGTCTATCCCTGTGCGTGTGTGTGTGTTGGGGGGAGGGGGGGCATGTCTACCATTAATTGTACCTTTTGCTTATGTGTCATCATTTACCTGCTTTTGAGTCCTGGCCTTTCCTAATAATTTTTTAATTTTTTTTTCACCTTAGAATTTCCATTATCCTAATTTGTGATACCTTCAGCCACTTGTAATCTGTATTCTATTCAAGAACAGAGAAATGAGGAAAACCAGTATGTTTAATTTCTAAAAAAGTTGTAAGAATATTTCGTAATGATAGTGACTGAATATCACACCACAACTGTTTCAATGGCAGTGGCAATTCTATACTGACATATCAATGTATCTAGCATTTAATAGTACATGTGGCTGCTAAAAAAAAATCAGTATCAGATCAAATGTGGTACAGACATGAATGAGTGGAAGTATAAAAGCATTTTAACCACAGACATCACATTCTTCTGGGGAGTTTGAGAGGGACATCATAGTTTGGTGCAAAGGTCTTCTACAAAATTTGGGATACAAATAATGTAGGCTTTTGAAGAAAATGAAAAGAACTCTGATAAACAGGGAAAGAGAGGAGAAGGTGGAAAAGCATTTCAGTGATTTGTGTGCAGCCATTTATATGCCAAATGAGTGGATGAACTTGATTCTACTTCGTTGCAATAACAAACAACAGTTGCAGCACATAATGATGAATTCTACTACCTCTCAAAAATTTTACTTTCTTGAATACAGGCATCTCCGTAACTTTGATAACCATTTGTGTGTTGAGGACTTTTTAACTCCATAAATGGATAACTGCCATCCCTCTCTATCTTATGTGTGTTTAATATAGAATGATGGATCAAATGGTGTAAAAAGTTGATTAAAACTGACACCCAGAATCGTAGACATATTAAAATAAAGTATTGAAATTAATATGAGTTGCACTGCAGATCACAGTTAAGATACAGGATCACTATGGGTAACTGGCTGGCAATTTGTGTCAGTATATAGCATAAAACTCTTGTATATTGTAAAAATCACCCTAATATTTTAAATACCATTACTGGAATGATAGTAGTGTGTTACTGTTGTGGATAGTGTGGGGTAAGAATATCCTGTACTTTCAAATGTAATGCTCTTCTGATGACATATGTAAAGCTTTTAGTTTTAGTTGAATTCTTTTATTTTGGCGGCTCGCGCATGCCCGCCCAGATGCGGGAGATTGCTGCGGTGCCAGTTGCACACGACGCACGCGCCAAGAGAAGCAGCGCCATAGTATAGTATAGTTCGCAAGCTTACGTTTAGGGGGGAGCACGCAGTTAATGAAGTAAAGCCACCACGGCCGCATTAACCCTTTCGCTGCTACAGAGACGTGCTCCCCGCATTCCGCGCTGTGCGCGATTTTGTCACTGCACTGCTCGCCTGTGCTGACACATGGTGTTTCCGACTGCTTTGACACACTTATCATTCGATTCCACAAAAACTATTTGGCCCAAAAATTAGATTTTTACACATCTTCTTGACTGATACCTTCCCCCCACTTCCTTTGACTGATTGAAGTGCTTTAAAATAAAGCCAGACGTGCCCGGTGTAAATAAAACTTTTATTACAGTCTCAATATTACATACGACACCTATGTGGTACTTAAATTAAATGAGATATTGTTATACAGTAAATTTTATATGAAATTTAGGTACCTTGTCCACATTTCATTCTCAACATTGTGGCAACTAAAATCGACCATATGGAAAGTATACACTATGGACTTTTACCTCAGCAAACTCTTCAAAATTTCGTGCAATGGTTTACTACATTTAATGCTGCACAATAACTGGGTTGAACATCGAAACAAAATTAAGTCATTTATGGGACGAAGGTATCAGTCAAGAAGATGTGTAAAAATCTAATTTTTGGGCCAAATAGTTTTTGTGAAATCGAATGATAAGTGTGTCAAAGCAGTGGGAACACCATGTGTCTGCACAGGCGAGCAGTGTAGTGATGACAAAATCGCGCACAGCGCGGAATGCGGGGAGCACGTGACTGCAGCAGCGAAAGGGTTAATGAAGAGACAAAGCACTAGAAATTTCAAAAAATTGCATTCAAACGAATAAAATTCGTGAAGTAAGACACTTCGATATTGTTTTTAAACAAAGAAAATATTAATCACCGCACAAGATTTGAACTCCATACCTTTCGCTCACTAACCCAATGCCTTAACTGCTACACCAGCGCAGCTCGTCGTTAAATGTCTCTCCATAAGGACTCTAACAGCTCACGCAAAATTCTGACAAACACTGTTGATATGCCTATGAATAACTCGGACTTCGTCGAAGTACAATAGAAAATAAACAATTACCGCTGTTCTTTATTGCGAAAAAGCGGTTCGTGAAATTGATACAAACACCTTTTCTTGCTATCACCTGAATTAAGAGTCTTATTGCTTGTTTGGTTTAATTAATTAACAGAAAATGAAGCAATTGGTATAAAGAATGGTTTTTCCAAACTTTCAAAAAACAAAGTCTGCTATCAAGACATAGCTTTTGTTCTGTTACTTTATTTATGACTGAACGTTTCTAAAACTGAAGACACTCGTCCGTGCTCTGCTCTGCAGTCGAGATCTGGCAACGTCGTTCTCTGTTCATTGGCTGACTGTATTTTTTGACGTCAGATGCGCAGAACGAACCTAAACTTGGCCGCCAACATAAATGACGCGCACTTTAGTCACAAAGCATGTTGAAAAGACAGAGAGATACATTTGTGAGTACGACTTGAATGCTATGTATAAATTTTTAGGAATACACAAAGAAAGGCTGAAGAGATTAAACAGAGAGCATTCCTTAGTGTCTGGAGATAGTTTTCAGAGAAAACCTCAATGTGAGGGACTGCAATTCTGCTTTTCTGTCAGTTTCGTTGATTCAAATAATTACTCAGATTCTCTCACCTGATTGTGACGTCTTCTTGGTGGGGACCTTTTATTCCACAATGCTTCCAACTGATCAAAATGCTGAGATTGGGCAAGCGCTGCCTGCTCAGGTCCCACACACTAAAAAGTACAAAGAAGAACTTCCTGTACAATTCTTAATGTTATGTGTACTGTTAGTCACAAGTAATCATCTTACATTTTTACTATATGTACACATCAATGTTTTCAGATGTTGCTTATGCACTTTCAACTCAAAAACATAGAATAACTAAGTACAATGAATTCTCAACTCAAAAACAGACAATAACCAATAAGCAGGCAGTTTGAACATGGGTAGAAAAGGGAGCTACAGGGTAGTGATCTTTTTTTAAGTCTATTGAAATTCAGTAAATATACAATAGTTCATATGGAGACTTGATTATACGGTTTTATTAAAATATACTCAGCTCATTACTTATCACATATACTATAAACAATGTAAAATTTTCCATTCCTAATTTCATGGTAGAAATGATATTGTAATTTAATATAAACAATTGACAATTACACAAAATGTGATGGTGTCTGTAATACGAGTACATTAAAAGGCACAATTGAGACAGATGCCAAGTTCACATGTAAAATGAAAAAGTGCAACCCATATTCAGGTTTGTCTCTGCCATATTAAATTGACAGAGTATACATTCTGCATAAGACTTCCGACTGATGAGACATGAACCATTTTCGTCACCTTTGATCAATATTTTGAAATGTTGCCCAATACCTCCCATTATATTCTTGAATTCACTCTACAATCGACACGTCATTGAGGATGCTGTTTTTGGCTCCACCAATAAGTACTTAATAGAGATACAAAACAATTAGAAACTATCATATAACCAATATGTTACTAACGTGATAATAAAAACACAAAACTGTGCTGATTTTGATTAATCTGAAATCAAACCGTTCATGTTTGAACTGATCATTCTAATAACTTGTAAATCTATGAAAAATTTTAAAGAGTTTGCATATTCCCCTGGTGTCATCATGAAATCCTCCAGGCTGTTCCCTGTTTATTTCTCCTTTTAGCAAACCATTTTAAAATGCTGAGTTCATATCAAATTGTGCTTACCGTTAACATAATGCAATACTGAATACAGTTCTGATTGTGTCATATCCTGTGACTGGGATCTATGTTTCATTACAGTTAATTCCTTCAAGATGACTGTAGTCCCGAACAACTAGTGGAGCTCTGTGATGATCATTTATCAAGTTGGCATCTTGTCCGGGGGAAATAGAAGTTTTTGCTAATTCTATTGAAGTTTGTGTCAAACTAACTTCCAATGGTGAAATTTCTTTTTTTTTATATAATTGATTTCCATTAACTGCAGTCTGCTGGCCTGATTGCTTCAGATTATTTTATTGGCTAATCTATTTATGGTAACACATATTTAAATAAATTCCAGGTTTTCAAATTTTGAAATGAAAGCTCTTCTATTCATAACCCTGTCTGTCTCACATATTACTTCCACTAAATAAATTTCTGGTTGACATTTACCATGTTCATTTTTTTAACACGTCCCTACTTAGGGCATCAACCACAAAACAGTTTTTACTTGATAATGGCTTACTTCACTACTGTAGGAACACTGTTAGGGTTTTTTCAGCGATTCTGATTCACTCACAATGTGTTTGTTCTGAATAATTTATCGCAAAGATTTTGTTCATCAGAATTTTAAACAACTGTTTGATGTTCTCATGAAACTGTTTTGGAACATATACAATACATTTGGTCCTAAAAATAAGTGACTGTTCAGATGAGCATTCTTCCAGGTTGGCAACTGATACAGAGAATCAATGCTGCTCGCCATATGTTGACAGAGAAATAATAATGTTGTCCTATTTCATCTTTTTCCACCCTATGATTTTGTATGATGCATTATAATGTTCTGGGAAAATGCTACAAAAGTGGAAAATGTTTTTAAAATAAAAACACCGAGTTGTGGGGCTGATATGTAGTGTTACAAATTGGGACATCCTTTAGGCACCTATTCAGCATCCTTCGAATACTGACACAACTCAGTAAATTTATTCGCTGATGACATCTGTAATCAACAACCAAATGCTTTTCCTTGATGTAATACAAAGAGGAGTTATCTAGTCTGGTATAAGATTTTTAAAATAAGCTCCCACTGAATGTAAAAAAAAGGATTTGACAATTGTCATGTATTCAAGAGGAAATTGAAACAATTACTCATAAACCATGTTGTATATAATTTAAATGTATTGCTAGAGCTACAAGTTTTGTATACACTGAAGTGCAAAAGAAAGTGGTATAGGCCTGTGTATTCAAATACAGTCAGAATACAGCGCTGCGGGTGGCAACACCTGTATAAGACAACTGTCTGGCGCAGTTATTGGATCGGTTACTGCTCCTGCAATGGCAGTTTATCAAGGATTAAGTGAGTCTGAACATGGTGCTAAAGACAATGCATGAGCGATGTGACACAGCATCTCCGAGGTAGTGATTTTGGGATTTTCCTGTAAGGCCATTTCACAAGTGTACTGTGAATATCAGGAATACAGTAAAACATCAAATCTCTGACATCACTGTGGCTGGAAGAAGACCCTGCAAGAACTGGACCAATGGCGACTGATGAGAATCATTCAATGTGACAGAAGTGCAACTTTCTATAAATTGCTGCAGATTTCAATGCTGGGCTATCAACAAGTGTCTGCGTGTGAACCATTCAATGAAACATCAATGATATGGGGTTTAGGAGCTGAAGGCCACTCGTGTACCCTTGATGAACGCACGACAAAAGCTGTATGCCTTGCTGAGGCCCATCAACACCGGCGTTGGTCTGTTGATGGCTGGAAACATGTTCGCTAATCGGACGAGTCTTCAAATTGTATCGAGAGGATGGACGCGTACGGGTATGGAGACAACCTCATGGACCCTGCATGTCAGCAGGGGATGGTTCAAGCTGGTAAAGGCTCTGTAATGGTGTGGGGTATGAGCAATTGGAGTGATATGGGACCCCTGATATGTCTAGATGTGACTGTGACAGGTGACATGTTTGTAATCACCTGTATCCATTCATGTCCATTGTGCATTTCGTCGGACTTGGGCAATTCCAGCAGGACAATGCGACACCCCACATTTACAGAATTGCTACAGAGTGGCTCCAGGAACATTCTTCTGAGTTAAAGCACCTCCGCTGGCCACCAAACTCCCCAGACCTGAACATACTTGAGCATATCTTGGATACCTTGCAACGTGCTGTTCAGAAGAACCTCCACCCCATTGTACTCTTATGGATGTATGGACAAACCTGCAGGATTTGTGGTGTCAATTCCCTCCCAGCACTACTTCAGTCATTAGTAGAATCCATGCCACATTGTGTTGTGGCACTTCTGTGTGCTCAAAGGGGCCCTACACAATATTAGTAAGGTATATCATTTTCTTTGGCTCTTCAGTATATATTATAAATCTGGGATGCCCGCCATTAATCTTATGACGACCTGCCCCTCACCGTTTGTCCTTGTAAATTTGTATTTTAATCATCTTTCATTCCCTCCTGGAAAAAGAGAGAAAGCAGGCTCTTGCAGAACTAAATCTTAGTTCTTTTGGGACTTCATTGTTATAAATATATTTGTTAAATAAAGTGAGTATTTCATAACAAATGATATGAACTGATTATGTATATGGTCTCAGGTTCTATACAAAGCTAAAACAAGACTGGAAAGTGCCATGATGTTCCTTTCCCCTGACACAAGAACTACAAAATTTATTGAATGTGATGTTAATTATATTCTCCTTCAGGAATTGACAGATGTTGACCCATTTAATTGACTAATGTGAGATTAGCCTTTATGAGGTAAGATTTCCAAGGTTGGTTCATTTGAATTAACATTCTGAAAAACTGTCCAAGCCTTACACTTGTTGTCTTACTGATACAACTTTTGATCACAATGATGTAACTGATGAGCGCATGCCACCAACGTCTTTAGTACTCATCCTAAAATCTGATTAGGTGCATGCATGTGGATAAAATGACTAAAAGATTAAAAAACTTGTACTAGGGAGAAAAATCCTAAATATTCTGATATGTAAGCATACCCAAGCAACAAACACACACACACACACACAGAGAGAGAGAGAGAGAGAGAGAGAAATACTTGTCATATGTCACCAAATTGTATGCATATAAATTGATTAACATGTTTGTCAAATGCTAATGTAACTGACAACAAATTATTCCTTCTAGCATTGGGCAGGAATAACAGGCTTTCCAAGTAACATGCACTGTCACAAAACATTTATTAAAGCTTTGACATTAGTTCCCTCTCTTCCATCAGTGTTCATTAAGGTACGATCACTTCAGTCAGTACTGGAAAGGAGTAAAATACTGAAAACTATTCACCTCAGTAATGAATTGTACTTGTAAACCCCCCCCCCCCCCCATGATTTGAAAATTAGTACTGAGTTAGAATAAAAAAATTCAATGGTAAATTCTGGGTTGCTGGATACATTGTCAGATCTGTGTGTGTTGTTTTTAAACCTTTTCCTTTAATTTGTATTTGGACAGTTTATTTTCAAAAGTCATTTCTTACCGCAGCTGTAGGACTTAAACATACAACTTCAGGTTTTTCTGAGTTGTCAGATTTTTACTCTGTTTTCCATTATGTTCATTATCCTCTGTTTACCATCATGTTTATCGTGATCACCTATAACTTCTAGAAACTACTAATACACAGAGCTTTCCATCAGACGTTAGGAAATTCATGAGGCTCACATTAACAATAAAATTCTGGCACAGTTCTTAAGACAGTACCCTGAGGCAATATATGTCTACACTGACAGCTCAAAAACCAGTGACTCTGTTGGAAGCATGTTCTGTGTACCATGTTTACAGAAGTCTGGGCCATTCAAATCACCAGTGGAGGCAAGTATCATATTTGCAGAACTTGTTGCAATACTAGAAGCACAACATTTCTGATTGCTGATTACAGCATCCTTGTATTTCCTACTCACTGACTCTTTACCTGCTTGAACAGTACTTAAAAATTTTAGCACAGATGTTACTAGAAACCCAATTGTATGCAAGATTATCGAAGTGTTGGAATTGATGCATGGAGAAAGTCATTCCATAAATTTTGGTTGGGCGATATCACAATGTGGGTTCACTGGCAATGAGGCTGTGAACTACTCAGCCAAAGAAACTGCTGTGATAGGGCATACCATCTGCACTGCAACCCCATGTAAGAATTACCAATGTGTCATACACACATGCATGACAGAAGACTGGCAACAGGCATGGGTGACCACAACAAAACACAAACACGAGAAATACGCAACAGTTCGGCCGTAAGTCTCATATTAGACAAAATCTCGCACAAATTAAGTGCCTATGCTTCTCTGATTTAACCACAGAAGTTTCCATAAACATCTTCACCGGCTGTATATTGTAGAGACAGCTTTCTTCTCTTGTAGAGAAGAAGAAGGTGCAGATCACCTTTTCTTCATGTGCCCATACAACATAGAAGTATTACAATCTTTTTATATGAACTTGTGAAGCTGGCTCATCAGTTGCCAACCTGTGCGATGCCTTTCTTAGCAACACAGGATTATAGACTTTTCCACTTGACATAGGATTCACTGTTGCCACAGGTATGTGCAGGTGACACCACTGACAATGGACTGCACAAAAGTGTCCTACAACACCTGATTTTACAATGATTATACAGTATTGGTTTACCTGTAATTATGAATATTCTATCAACAATTTGCATGTAAATAAATAAATATTCTAATACTAATTTTCTATCGCTACCCATATATTTTGTGTAACTATGAAATAATATGGAAAATAAGAGAAAGGCAACTAATGTTTGGTGCACACACACACACCCAAGAGACAACAGTATTCACACTACCTTCTGAGCTCTTGCTCTTGCTCTTTTTCTAACAAAAGTACACACACAAACACCCTACCACACACTAACAGTTGTGGCAAGACTATAGGTGTGTAACTATGAACTGGCTGTATAGTGTAAGCTAATGCCCAATAAATTCAGTTCAGATTGAATGAAAAAGAAACAATGATCTGACTAGCCAGGCTACCATCCAAATCACATTTCTTCAGCTTCAGGTAACATGCAGCAGCTTGTTCTGCAGTCGCACCATGTTCCACTGGCTCCTACTCTACAATGCCATTTATGCAGACTTTGTCAGTGTCCTCTAAGCCTCATAGTGAATTCTGAACCATAAAATTCTATCTATTCCAGTTATTGATAAATTGAAATTTCACAATTTCATGGCTGCTCCACCAAAGACGGTTAAGCCAACTGTTCAGACGCACAATTCAACAAACACATGAAGATTGGTAAAAAGCAGGAATGACTATTCACAGATTGCAACCACAAAACAAGTTACTTAATGTACATAAACCACATTCTGTATCCACATTAATGATTTATCATTGATTCATGTAGTGCTTCAATTAGTGTCTGAATGTTAACATGTTGCAGCAAAATACACAAATACATATCAAGCTAGACTTACCATCATGCTCCCAACAACAGTAAGAAAATGTATGCATTTTCATGGACTAATCAAAGATTTGTCAGATCAGAGTTTAAAGCCTTGCATTTACTATTGTTTACATAGACATGCTGGTTCAAATGGTTCTGAGCACTAAGGGACTTAACTGCAGTGGTCATCAGTCCCCTAGAACTTAGAACTACTTAAACCTAACTAACCTAAGGACATCACACACATCCATGCCCGAGGCAGGATTCAAACCTGTGACCGTAGCAGTCAAGCGGTTCCAGACTGTAGCGCCTAGAACCTCTCGGCCACTCCGGCCAGCCATGCTGCTTCATTTAAAAGGATAAATAACTAATTAGCACTTACAAAAATTCACTAAGAAACTGTAACAAAACTTTTGCTCTAAAATATACCTGTTGTGAACCCATTGTAGAACCTTTGGTTGGTATTTTGGAAATTTCCTCCATACTGGCAGAGACAGAGAACCTCCTCTTCAGTCTTTCATCAACAGCTGCCATCATTATGGAAGAAGTCAAGTGTCCATATTTCTTCTGCCAGGTATATGTGTCTAGAGAGACCTCCTTTTTCAATAGTCTTCTCATTGGTCTCTTAGGCCCAGTAGGTCGCAAGTCTGCAGCAGACAACATATAATGTGAATGTAAATTTAGTAATACATTACAGAATATGTTGCCAAGATATGCAACACTGAACTATAATTGCATATGAAAATGAAAAGTGTATGGTAAAAACAATGAAATACTGTTATAATTTCTTCAACCAACTTTGTTCTGTTCATCATCTGACTGAGATACAGCCAACAAATTCATTCCACTGTGCACCACACTTTATTCTATAATCCAACTTCGATATTAACCTACTTCTTTAATGAAGTCACTGTTATCACGTAACTGCTGGTTGTAATGTTTTCCACCTTCACATTTCAATAATTTATTTAGCCCCTTGCTTCAGTTACCCAGTATTTCATGCTCTGGGTTTTAAAATGTTAATTTACCCCATTTTTGGTTTGATAGCTTCCTCCTCAATAGTCATCAACAAAGTAACTTGACTGAAAGAGGAAACAATTTTCCCTGTGATATATTATGTCATTGCCTTAGTCATGTTGTTCATTGTGTTGTGATCAGACTCTAGTCTTTTGGTGAGTTGATAGTGTAACAAAACATCATTTGGACCCTTTTCTGCAGAACAGAATCACTGGACATTTTGAAGCACTTCAGAAGGATTGAATGTGCCAAAAAACATGCTGATGGTGTCTGCAAGCCAATTGCCTGCAGAAGCTCAGAGTCAAAGCAGTTGTTTTGTATGAAAGAGGTCTGAGAGCATGCCTTCATCAAGACAGTGTACACAGGTAGCTGATACAGTCACAGGAATACCACAGAAAGAGATGTATGGTTTTTGTGATCATTTGAGAAATACTATTGATGACCAGAGGTACAGAAATGAAGTGCTACAGTTAGATGTGCTATTTTACAAAGGAATAGATGGTCGTGGCTGCTCTTTATGGACATGAATATCCTATAAAGCAGGGCCAGCCATGGCATGCCAAACTTCAAGCATGTAGCGTGTGTGGGTTGCATGTGGATCAGGGACCATTCTGTCACTCGGCTTTCCTCAGTCCTGGGAAGTACCCGGAACAGAACAACATTTCCTTTGGCAATGTGATGGGGCACTTTTCCGTTGGCATAACTCAGAGTTTGGCAAATTGTGGTGTCAGCACTCTTCACCCTTTGCTATTTGTTCATGGTATGCAGTATGTTCACAGGTTCTGTTCCTGTTTGTATAAAAAGGGGCAGTCTACCAATCTTATCACCACAATCCTTTAAAATGAATGGGAATGGTGGAAGTGAGGAACGAGAATTCACATAAGTGACATGTACTGCATATTTAATAACAAAACAACATTACACTACAATGCAGAAATCAAAAGATAGATTCATTGTTCTGTTCATCAAGAAGAATTTTGTGCTAAATTTGAGGACATGGAGCATGTAAAGAAATTGGTAGTATGAATAGTAAAATTCCTGAAGTTGCATGCCTTACTCCATTGTCAGTTACAGTAGTTTCCAATGGAACTTAACGAATTGTATGGAGACTACATATATTACTGCAAAGTATGTTGGTTAAGTCAAGGTGCATGCCTGGAACATTTTTTTTTTATTTAAAACTAACTAAAGTTGAATTTGTAGAGGAAAAAGGAGTGCAGAAATGAAAACTAGAACAACTTAAATGTATTGCAGGCTTCACATTTTATGCAGACTCAACTTCACACTGCCCACATTAAGACATTGAAAGATAATTTCTTCCTGATTTGTCAGGGATGAATTTAAAAAGGAAATCACATTCTACAAGGAACACATTTCGACAAAGATAGTCCAGTTCGCTAGGCTCACTGCCGTTGAAGAAAACACAATGTTTGAAGAATTCATTGTGGCCTAGAAAGAATTACAAGGACAGTTTTGCCTTTTTCACAGATGACTTGCACTTACCTTGGGGCAACATATAGGCATTATTTCATCAAAATTGGAACACGGACAAATACTGTAAATTTAAATTTCATCTAAGACAGTCTACTTGACGTTGTGGTTCAGAAGCAATAGATGGTGCTGTTAGTTTCATAGTACAGCAAAGAACCAATAGATGGTGCTGTTAGTTTCATAGTACAGCAAAGAACCAATAGATGGTGCTGTTAGTTTCATAGTACAGCAAAGAACCAATAGATGGTGCTGTTACATGTTTTTTACCTTGATGGCAGCAGATGTACTTTCAGAAGTTTAATTCAGTGGCAGAATTAAGTGCTACATCCTTATCTTTATGAATACAAACTAACACTGAATTTACTTGGTTAGGATATACAGATATGCTGACTTTGCCTTGCATATAAAAACTTAACAACATTGCTCTGCTTCTTTCAACAGGTTTTATTTATATTATTTGGTATGACAAACAGATTTATTAAGTTTGTTCCCTGATTCTGGTCCCTCCTTATCACATTTTGATTTCATTTACTTTTCAAATAAAAATACCTAGAAAATGGTCAAGTTTTTCTGAATACAGTGGAAGGCTGAAAGACTGTGGGCTACGCTGTCTCAAGATTCCAATGAAGGTTTAATTAATTATTTGTAAACTCCTTCTGAAAGCATGGTGTGACTTTTATGGAAAGCATCATATGTATGGAAAGCATCATATCTAACTTCATTCCTGAGAACCCTTCACTCACAGAGGCTTAAAGTTACTTCTCTCCAGTGTAACATCATAGACGCAGAAACTTTGATGGGAAGCAGGAAATGTGAGGGAGTTTTTATATGCTGAATCCTGTTTACTCCTAACAATTTATAATTTCTCTTCTAAATGTAAAATTCCTGGTGAGCTTATGATATGCATGGCCATAAAAAAAGCAAAAGGCCAGGCACCATGTGCTGCAGGCATGGATCTCAGCTCTACCTGGTTTCATGTGTTAGTGAAGCAAACAAGTGCTTCATTTGTGTCCCCATCTGTTCTCATTCAAATGCTTTACACAAAGAAGATTTATAAGACCAAAATAAATTCCATACGTACGAAGTTTCAGGCAGAGCTCTAAATAAATACGCCACACAATGCTGGGTTTCTCAGCTCATTGTATGAAAAATGAACTTATTTAGTTTTTGCATGAACATGGGAGCCATATAAATGGTAAGGTTTTCCCTAACCTTTCTTGTTCCACTGATATGATGGCCAAAGAGATGAAAGTGATGATAAGATAGTTTCATTCCTTCACTGCAGCAAACTTCCTCTGCAGACTGGAGACCCCTGCAGCTAATGTTGCAGTGTCTGTTGGCTTGGTCAACTTGCCTCCACTTTCTTCATTTTCTCTTATCTATTTGCTGTGTCCCCAAAGACACTCTTTGTAAAGATTTGCATGTTCAGTTTAAATAAAGCTGCAGGTGCAACAATTGTGTAGACAAGCAGGACAGGACAGGACAGGGATAGAAATTTGATTATCTCCCATCATAGTGGATGAAAGATGCATCTGGATGTCCAGCCAGGTTAATGTAAATATTTTTGTAAATGTAAACACCAATAACATATTTAGGCTTTAGGCCTGTTCCAACTGGTCAACTGCTGCCTATAAGGCAGTACGATGAGTGATTTATGATCATGGGCTGTCTGACTGGTAAGTTGCCAGTCCCTCAGGCCTTGTTGCCAGTAGGTGAATCCCAATGATGTGCTGCTGCTTTTTATTAAAGCAGCTCCTCATTTGGCATCATGAGGCTGAGTGGATCCTATTCCGTTTGTCCCTACCCCAGAAAAATCTGAGAAGGTACTAGGAACTGAAACCAGGTCCTTCTGCACCAAAGGCAGTAACGCTACCACTTGACCACTGAGATGGTTACTATTTCTGTACACAATATTTAAAAAAACTGACATAGCTGTCTGAGCTGGACTATGACATTATTGTTGGCAATGTGCCACTTCTTTTTCTTTCACAAATGGATTGCTTAAGAACAACCAATAACAGCACTTTTTCTTTCACAAATGGATTGCTTAAGAACAACCAATAAAAGCACTTGTTGACATTCTTATAAGCACAGCATTCTCTCGTGTACAATAGGTAATTGCTCCACCCATGAATGTTGTTTGGTCATGTTAAAGTCGCTATTAATACCACATTTACATCCCAGGCACTGGCCAGAGTGCTGCTTTTGGTAACGTTTTACAAAATGTCATCTCCCTCAACATCCTCCAAATTAGATCAATGACATTCAGTGTCATATTCCAACCATTACTTATTTATTTAGTTACATGTGCCATTGTTCACAGTTCAGACAAACATTATGGTGTGGAACATGTCAGTTGAACAAAATATTGCACAGATATTTATAAATAATGCTTATTTGGCTATATGCTGGGCATGTACTTGTTTGTAAGACACATTTGTCTTTATTCAGGAATTTCTACATGTGGGTGACAACCTCCATGCACATCACTTCTCAAACATTTTGGAAAGTGGCGTAAGGAGTGAGACTGGGAAGCAGTAATAGACTACTGTGGAGTTAACTTTTCACAGTCTTAATTGTGATATATTTTAATCTGTCAGAGAAAATACCCTTAACTGATGTTTCCTTCCCCACTGCTTAGAATAGTTAAGACAAAGTGCAAGGAACATCAATGACATAGTTGGCTGAAGGAACAAAGCAGTTCATATATGCAACTTGCACTTTTAAAATTTTATTGGCCATCTGACATGTCAACCAGAAACAGACAAGGGATCAGCTGTTTCACAGGATGCCATAATTGACATCAGAAAACAAAGTCCGTATAAGAGAAGTGGAGTGGTTGGCATAGTGAGTCAACTTTAGCTATAAATAGCTAAGTATTACTAATAATACCTCACTGTAATCCAAGACAATAGTATATCTAAGATCAACACTCAAGACATTCCATGAAGACAATTCATTCAAATATGCAACTGTATGCAGAATAATAGAATTCTTTATGTAACTGGACATCCAAGATGTGTACTACATCATCCCAATGAAAAGCAAAGTGATTTCACAGTTATCCCTCATAGCTTGCCTTTGCTCGTGGCTGTCATAGTTGCTTTGGTGATACTTAAGAATATTCTATACCTGAAATATATTATTCTCATTACCTTCAACCTCTTTCGCAGGCGCAACATAACTTGGCATCTTGACATAAGTAGCTGGGGTGTTATGCAGGCAAATGATGGGAAGCTGCCGGCTTTCCAGGAGGTGAACTGCAATTCTCGAGCAGTCTGTAGACATCTCCAAAGATAGGATCGGCACCTGGAGTTGCAGGCAGGAGAGGGGACGTCCACGCCTCGTGTCCCACACAATGATGCTCTTATCCTCAGAACCTTCAACAGAAAAATTATTGCTATGTGAAGGGGAAAAAACCACTGTCACCTACTGCATAAGATTTACTTGTGTGACTTCGAGCAAAGAAGTGCTGTACAGGAACGGCAAAAAAGCTTGTTGTGTTCCCTGGTTTATTACAGCTTGCAAGGTAGAGATAAAAATTGAGTATATGAACAGACCTATAATGTACACAGCTGTAGAAGGAATGTTTGTATACAATTTGTGTAAGTTATAATAGAGAGCTGAAATTTTAAAATACTTCTGAGAAGCTGAATAAAATCAATTATTTTTTCTAGTCTTGTTAAATTTAATGTTTGTTAGAGTTTACTGTAGATAATTTTAAAAGATGTGTGATAGATTGGAAAGATAGAATGTTAATAAAGGAGATGTGTATAAAGCAAGAAATGACTGTTAGAGTAGGGGATAAGGAGAAGGAAGGGATGAGTATTGGAAAGTCAAAGATGCTCACTGTCACCAAAGTTACTGAATATATATGTACAAGACTGGATAGGCAAGGCTATGGGAAGTGCAGGAGGTATTTTAATTGAAGATGAAAAGATAAAGACTATAAAATACATGGATGACCAAGCACTGTTGGCAGTTTCAGAAGAGCAGCTACAGAAGATGTTGGAAGAGTATTGTAAGGGGGGGGGGGGATATGGTGGTCCGTACATGGAGGTATGGAGTGTTTTTAATGTTTTGGAAGGCTAATGGCAATGTGTAAGCAGTTGTAAAAGAGCTCCTCTTCCAGCCCTGTTAAAAATCTGTATAACACCAACTTTTAAATAATTTTGTTGAAAGAAAAATACCTGACTACACTGTATTTTTTCCTTTTCTTGAGAGCTAGAGGTCAACAGGGGGGGGGGGGGGTGTCTTGTCTTGCCCCCAAGTATGGGCACCACAGCTTTCTGTATCTGAGAACCTGTACAGTAGAAATACGGAGGCCAATATCTATCGAAAAGAGAGTATTTCCAATGGTGCCAAGGGAAAGTTTTTTCTAAATATTACGTTTGGAGTCTAGTGTCGTACAGCAGTAAATCATGGACAGTTAGAAAAAAGAAGACCGATACTTAGAAAATTTTGATATGTGACTGTGGAGGAGAATGCTTAAGGTGAAGTGAACTGACAGACTTCAAAATGAAGAAGTAATGGAGAAAATTAGATAAGAAAGAAGATTATTGGAAGTGATCAGAAAGAGGAAAAAAATCTTGACAGGAGCATATACTGCATAAGACTTACCTGGAACAAAAAAATAAGAGGGAAAAGTAGGAGGAATGAAAGGTAGGAAGAGAAAGAATCTAAATGATGGTTGGTATTAGAAGAGGATGAACATGTGAGGGAAATTACTCTGAACAGGACACAATAGGTAGCCTCCATCTGAAGCTTGTCATAAGACAGATACACTAAAGAAGAAGAAGATGATGATGATGATGAGTGTAGCAGTATATCAGAAATAAAATTAGTAAAGAAAACATAAAATTCAGTTTGTAAAAATTAGTTAATCTAATGTTCATATTATAACGTCAAGTTTAACACATATATTTCAGAACGACACAACACATATAAGTCACAGAGTAAGTTGACAGGCAAGACATGTGTACACGTTTGCATTTGAATGAGCACTGAGTCCTAACCTAGCGGCCGCTGCTTGGCTGGCCGCTTAGGTGGTGCAGCTGCTGCATGGCTGGCAGACAGCGCCGCACGTAGAAGACGCGCGTAATTGCGTGGTGGCGCTTTGAATGATCGGCGAGTCACAACACTTTTCCCCCCTTTGAAATTGTTGCACTGGTCTTGATGGAGGTGTCCTGGAGATGGCTAAGGTCCATAGGCGTTGTTTGACTCGCCGTAAAGTCTCGAGGAGGAGGCTTTCCGTACAGATGGAAATGTCCCCGATGATAACTGGTCGAGATCACAGGAGACGTAGGGGTCAAATCTGTTGGGGCCCCATGCACCAATCTGCTCGTTGCGGCAAGTGCAGTTGACATGACAGGAGACATGGGCGATGTGTCAGCATCCGTTGAAGGAGGAGGCGAGTAGATTTGCTCTGACAGAGGATGGTCATCCGGTTCCTGCATGGGCATGTCTCCTGGTGGCATCGCGATGACGGTGAGAGGGCTGCATTGTGAGTATTGAGAGATGCCAAGATCCCGAGCATCAGATAGAGCCAAAGGCGGTGTAGCGGCATTCAGAACAGGCATTGCCGGCACACGAGGCCGAAGCTGGTCCGAATGACGCACTGCAACACCCGTGTCTGTCTGGATTTCATACAGGCGTCTGCCAAGGTGTCGTAAGATGCGGCCCGGGATCCATTTGGCCGCCTGCCATATCCCCGTACCCAGACGAGGTCATCGGCGGTGAACCAGCCAAGTGAAGGCACCCGGGGCCGGGAGGTGGAAGGCCGCAGAAGATAAAAGTAGCGTGCGGGGCTGTCGGCCATGTAAGAGCTCAGCCGGGCTGTGGTCGCCCATGGGGGTGAAACGGTAATATGCCAAAAAATGGAGAAGCGCATCATCAGCAGCAGAAGAAGTCAGAAGTTTCCGCATCTGAGCCTTAAATGTGCGGACCAGTCGTTCAACCTCACCGTTGGATTGTGGATGGAACGGCGGGGCCGTGCCATGCATAACGCCGTGACAAGCACAAAAATCCGCAAATTCGGAAGAGGCAAATTGCAGACCATTATCAGTAACAAAAGTAGAGGGGAGGCCTTCCAAAGAAAAAATGCGGGCGAGAGCACTGGTGGTTGCCGCGGTGGTAGGCGACGTGCAACGGACAATGAAAGGAAAATTAGAGTAGGCGTCAATTACGAGGAGCCAATAAGTACCTAAAAAGGGTCCTGCAAAGTCAGCATGAATGCGCTCCCAGGGCTTCTCAGGCGAAGGCCACGGTGACAAAGATGACTTCGGGGCAGCGGCCTGTGACGCACAAGGGCCGCAGGCAGCGACCATGTGTGATATTTCAGAGTCGATGCCAGGCCAATACACATGACGGCGCACCAGAGATTTTGTGCGAGACACACCACACTGCCTTTGGTGAAGGAGGCGCAAGACCGAAGCACGCAAAGACGCAGGTACCACAACACATGGCAAAGCATTGTCAGTGGAGAGGAGGATAACACCATCCCTAGCCGTGAGGCGGTAACGCAAAGCGTAGTAGTTCCGCACAGATCAGAAGTCTTAGCGGACGGATAATCTGGCCAACCCTTCTGAATACAGCGTAAAACCCGGTATAGGGTAGGGTCAGAACCCGTAGCAGCCGGCAGCCTGTCCCCAGTGATGGGGAACCCGTCCACAACCCGCTGCTCGGCAACATCCAGGTGGAAACACAAAAGTTCGTCCCTATCGAATGCCTGATCAGGACCCATGGGAAGGCGAGATAGAGCATCAGCATTTGCATGTTGAGCCATTGGCCAGAAATGAATCTCATAATTGTAACGAGACAAGTAAAGAGCCCAACGCTGGAGGTGGTGTGCAGTCTTGTCGGGAAGTGACGTTGATGGATGAAACAAGGAAACAAGTGGTTTGTGATCTGTAACAAGATGAAATTTTGAGCCATAGAGAAAAACACCAAACTTATGAAGAGCATAAATAATGGCCAAAGCTTCTTTTTCAATTTGAGAATACTTTTGTTGGGCATCCATCAGCATTTTGGAGGCATAAGCAATGGGTTATTCCGAACCGTCAGAAAAACGGTGTGCAAGGACTGCACCGGCCCCGTATTGAGAGGCGTCTGTGGCAAGAACAAGATGTTGGCCAGGTCGATAAGTAGACAGGCACGGGGCCTGTTTCAGCAGAGTCTTCAATTTCTGGAAAGCTGCATCGCATGACGCGGACCAGTGAAAAGGCACGTTTTTATGCAACAGGCGATGCAACGGCTGAGCCACCGAAGCCGCAGATGGTAAAAACTTGTAATAGTATGCTATTTTCCCCAAGAAGGCCTGCAGTTCCTTAACAGATGTAGGGCAAGGAAGGGCATCGATCGCAATGACAGTTTGCTGAAGTGGACGAATACCATCCCGAGATAGTTGAAACCCCAAGTACATGATAGATGCCTGAAAAAATTTTGATTTCTGAAGATTACACTTAAGACCGGCAGTCTGTAAGACATGAAAAAGTGTGCAGAGATTTTGAAGATGTTCTTCAGTGGTGAGCCAGTGACAACAATGTTGTCCATGTAATTGATACACCCAGGGACAGGGAGCAATAATTGTTCCAAGAATCGCTGAAAGAGTGCAGCGGCGCTAGCAACCCCGAATGGCAAGCGTTGGTATTGATAGAGGCCAAAAGGCGTGTTAAGGACCAGAAACTGCCAGGAAGCAGCATCGGGAGGAAGTTGATGATAAGCTTCTGAAAGGTCAATTTTAGAAAAATACTGGCCTCCAGCAAGTTTAGTGAACATTTCTTTAGGACGGGGCATAGGGTAAGTGTCGATGAGGCATTGAGCATTTACAGTGGCTTTGAAATCGCCACAGAGACAAATATCACCATTTGGCTTAGCAATGACAATGACAGGAGAGGACCACTCACTGGAAGTGACAGGAAGCAAGACCTCAGAAGTAGTGAGACGATCCAACTCCCGTTTTACCCCATCACGAAGGGCCACAGGAATGGGCCGAGCCCAAAAAAACTTAGGCCGAGCAGTGGGTTTGAGCGTGATATGAGCTTCAAAGTCATTTGCACGGCCTAACCCAGGAGAAAAAAGGGATGAAAATGTCGTCGACAAGGAATCCAATTGGGCATAAGGAATAGCATCAGAGACGATATTGACAGAGTCATCTTTGGAGAACCCAAAAACACGAAAGGCATCGAAACCAAAAAGATTCTCTGCGTTACTCTGTTCAACCACAAATATGGGAACAGTGCGAACGATGGATTTGTAAGATACCTCAGCATTAAACTGTCCCAAGAGAGAAATCATATGTTTATTGTACGTCCGTAATTGCTGAGTGACAGGAGTGGAGAACCCAACTGAAGATACATCTGAGAATTAATTATAGTGGCAGCAGAATCGGTATCCACCTGCATGCGAATATCTCGACCAAGGATTTGGGCAGTGAGGAATAACTTCCCTGAAAGGGAAGAAGTGCAATTTACAGACAACACAGAATCAGCGTCATGTTCATGAACATCATGTATGCGGTCAGATTTGCAAACGGAAGACACATGACCTTTCTTTTTGCAATTGTGACACACAGCCCAACGTTGGGGACAATCCTCGCGTGAATGTTTTGTAAAACACCGCGGACATGAAGGAAGTTGCTGGGGGTTTTGCTGCAGTTTCTTAGCGGGTTGTTTTTGGTTAGGCCGAGGCTGCGTGTAGGAGCGCACTGCGGCCACATTGGCCGGCGGGGACACGCTGCACTCGTCGTCAACAGCGCACAGAGGTTGTATTTCCCCGACATCACCCCACGCCTCTATTTGCACCCCAGCAGCGCGAGAAATTTCAAAAGACTGCACAATGGAGAGAACTTCATCTAGAGTCGGATTTGCCAACTGAAGGGCACATTGCCGAACTTCTTTGTCGGGCGTCGACCGGATAATAGCATCCCATACCAGGATTCTTTGTGAACGTCAGTAACAAATTGACACTTTCGACTGAGGCCGTGAAGTTCAGCAGCCCAAGCGCGATAGGATTGATGTGGCTGTTTTCGACAATGATAAAAGGCAACACGAGAGGCTACCACATGTGTTTGCTTTTGAAAATAGACAGAAGTGAGCACATTTCAGCAAAGGACAAAGATGCAGGATCCTTCAAAGGAGCCAAGTGCGACAACAACTGATACATTTGATGTGAAATCCAGGAAAGGAACAGAGACTTACATGGTTGTTTGTCCGTGACATGAAATGCCAAGAAGTGTTGTCAAAGACATTATTCATAATCAGACCAGTCTTCCGCCGTCTCGTCGTATGGAGGAAAAGGAGGTATAGCCAATGACGAGAAACGCCCCGCACTTGACGCTGCAACGAAATCGCGAATCGCCGCTGTTAGAAGCGTTTGTTGTTCAAGGAGATTTTGCAATAGTTGCTCGACAGTAGCCATGGAAACCTGTGGGTCAACGATGAAAAGGAAAAATCCACTACCTCATCGCCAATTGTTATAACGTCAAGTTTAACACATATATTTCGAACGACACAACACATATAAGTCACAGAGTAAGTTGACAAGCAAGGCATGTGTGCACGTTAGCATTCGAATGAGCACTGAGTCCCAGTCTAGCTGCCGCTGCTCGGCTGGCCGCTTTGGTGGCGCAGCTGCTGCATGGCTGGTGTGTAACTGCGCGGCGGCGCTTTGAATGATCGACGAGTCACAACAGTTCACTTGTACAATGAATTCACTAAGAACATGGTACTGCTACCAGTAGACTGTCTATGAAGCATACATGAAGATGACCTACCCTTTCATCTTTATCTACCCTCATCTTTATTACAAGTGGATCCCTCTCCTCCTGTGGTATTAGTTCTAAAATCTAGGTAGTGTGTCACTTGTATGTGTCTGTTGGCAGTATGACACATTTCACCTCCTGAAAGCAAGTACTGACCAGCAATTCTGTATCATAATTTAATATTTTTCTTGACTGAATTTTCCTTTAATACATCAAGAAGTAAATGAAACTATGGGAAATAATAATAACAATAAACATAGAAAGTAAGAAGGAATTATTAAGTATTTGAAGAATATGTGTACAAAAGCTCTGCAGTGTAATTGACTGAGTACGTGTAACAAAAACAAGCAGCTTAAGTGGATAACAGGAAAAAAGAAACACATTTAAGCAAGATGTAAAGAAAAGATAAGTTTTTTATTGTCCAACCTAGGTGGTTACTGTATTCTTCTGAAAAGTGAAATCATCAATTTGGATTTGTAGTTAGAAGCTTTCTATCTATTGTACACTGAGAAAAATTCATGGACAAGGAAAATAGATGGATAAATATTTTGAAAGCAGAGGCAAAACATTGTGCAAAAATGGTTCAAATGGCTCTGAGCACTATGGGACTTAACTGCTGAGGTCATTAGTCCCCTAGAACTTAGAACTAGTTAAACCTAACTAACCTAAGGACACCACAAACATCCATGCCCGAGGCAGGATTCGAACCTGCGACCGTAGCGGTCTTGCGGTTCCAGACTGCAGCGCCTTTAACCGCACGGCCACTTCGGCCGGCAAAACATTGTGCAACACATGAAAATAAACTAATGGATCCCTTATGTATTTTGATGACTTTTTCATGTTTGATGTGTTTTATATTTGTTGAAAGGCCGTGTTGCACATCACTTAATTGTTTCCTAGATGATGACAGCCATTTTCAGGACTGCACTGTAATATTATTATAGGTACTTTCTGGGAATAGACTTATGAGCAGTTACAATAGAGACAGCTGATGTGCTGGAGAAAACACTCCTCTCATGAAAGAGAAAGGGAGAGTTGGATGTGTCTTTCATCTGGGATGTCAGCAGACCCTGTACAGGCCATTAGCATGGCACCTGAGCACAGAGTGGGCAAGAAATGCAATGCAAGAGTACTTGAATGTGGGTGCCTGATGTGTGGAGCACTTCATAGCCAAGATTATGGAGGCACTGCGTTTTTCACACACTACAGTGCTAAGGATTTATGTCGGGCACCTCCATCTGAGTAAAACTAACGCCCACACAGTCAACTGCTGTGGCCAACAAGCTGGTAATGTTGCTATTGACTACTGCAAACATTTACAATGAATGTATGGACCAAAGAACTGCAAATCACTTGTCAGTTTAGTGCTGGATAACAAATTGTGACCACCCCAAACCACCTTAGCATCTGGTACAGAAGTCACTGGCCCCACAATGTACATGTGCTCACCAAATCTCAGAAAACTCAGGCACAGGAACACAATCACTGGATGCCAAAAGCATGGAAATAGATCACATAGACTTATGAGCAGTGGTATAATAGTTAGTTGGTTGCGAAGTCCATTGATCAATCGCACGGTACGGTAGCCGTTATGATATGGAACGTGTCAAGTGCACAAGAAATGCACATATGAAACTAGATTTTTTAATATTACATATACAGAGTTACAGATTAAAATTTCTATTATTTGCCCCATTCCCTTGAATGGCACAAATGCATATACTATACTTATAGATTTATTTATTCCTATTCAAGAATTCATCTATGTTACAGAAGGAGTTGTCAAGGAGATATGATTTCAATTTATTTTTGAAGCTATTACTGCTGTCTGTCAGAAATTTTATTTCATCTGGTAATTTGTCTAAAATTTTTATAGCAGCATATTTTATTCTTTTCTGTGCCAAAGATAGGTTGAGTAAAGGATAGTGTAAGTCTGTCTTTTTTCTGGTATTATAATGATGAATGTCACTGTTGTTTTTAAACTGGTCCATGTTGTTGAGAACAAATTTCATTAGTGAGTAAATGTACTGTGAGGCTGTTGTAATAATTCCCAATCTTTTAAAAATATGTCTCCAGGATGTGCGACTATGAACCCCACACATTATTCTAACCACTTTATTTTGAGCATTGAATAATTTTTGTCTAAATGTTGAGTTACCACAAAATATTCTTCTGCATGACAACAGAGAGTAAAAAGTATAAAGAGTATGCAAAGTATATTAGCTTACTAATTTCTATATCCTCAAAATTGGCAATTATTCTGATTGCAAAAGTTGCTGAACCTAGTCGCTTTAGAAGATCCAAAATATGGATTTCCCAATTAAGATTTTCATCTATACGTGCACCCAAAAACTTAGTATGCTCTACCCTGTCTACTGACTTCTGTTGATGTGTTATATTTATTGATGGAACTGTACTTTTTGCAGAAGAAAATTGGAAGTACTGTGTTTTTTCCAAGTGTGGATGGTGTACAGTGAAGTGCTGCAGGTTAGGTGGAGGGCTCTGTGTGTGTGTGTGTGTGTGTGTGTTGGGGGGGGGGAGGGGGGGGGGGAAGAGCGGAAAAGGAGGGAATGATGGCTGTGTAGTGCTGGAATGGGAGCGGGGAAGGGCCTGGATTGGTGAGGACAGCGACTAACGAAGGTTGAGGCCAAGAAGGTTACAGGAACATAGGATGTATTGCAGGGAAAGTTCCCACCTGGAATTCAGAAAAGCTGGTGTTGGTGGAAAGGATCCATATGGCACATGCTGTGAAGCAGTCATTGAAATAAAGGATTTCATGTTTGGCAGTGTGTTCGGTGTGTTATAAGCACGCCAGCAGGGTCAGACCGGCAGTTTCTACCTACAGCTAGGACAGCTCCGGCCAATACATAAGCTGGCTCTAGCCCAGTAGACATTCACCATAGTCTTTTGTAGAAATTTGTATCTTGCTGGGTGTAACGTCACTTTGGAATTGTGTAGTGTAGTATTTTGGTTGGTATTGTTTCTTTCCATTGTCTTGTAACTTTTGTCTGGCTTTTGCCACCACAAGAATTATTGCGTTACACGATGTTCTTGAGTTTGAAAATTAGCGCATGGCAAGAAGTCATTATAGTTAAATAAAATGTGTTCAAACTTGGTCGTTAGTTCATTCCTGCCGACAGCAGGGCACTACAGTTATTGGCGATGAGGATAAAACTTTCATTTTCAGTAGAAATGGTTTCCTGAGAAGAATTTATTCAGTCCTTGATAAACTCTACAGCAGATTTAGGCAGCACTCACAAAGTCAGAACATTGACCTCACTCCCCAGCATTAGAAGATGTAGCTCATAGAGTTGATTCCATCACAGATAAATTGATTACTTTGCATGTGGCTCCACCGATGGTTCCTGCTTTCGATAGGTCTGTCGAACTATGGTAAAATTATTTCAAACAGTTGGAACAACATTTACTAGCACATGGGACCCACATTGAAAGGATTTTTTTTTGCAACAGTCCGTCCATGGGTGTATCGTTTAATTCAACAATTGAACCTTGAACAGTCACCTCGAGGTCTCTTGTTTAGCCATATTAAGGGCTGCCTTTTTGAGTACGTTGATGCACAAATACACCTCCACCCATGAGACTCCCTTTTCTTGTTGAAAGTCCCCAGGTCAGAGATATCAGGAATGGATTTCGATGCTCCAGGGATCCCCTGCGATTGCAAATTCCAGTGCGCAAACGTTGCCTCCAAGTAGTCTTATGCCTCTTCATTGTTCGTGATGTGGTGTTACACACACCAGACGAGGGTGTTTGGGCTGATGCTTTGAAGTTACAGGGCCCACCCCTCAACACCTGTCTGATGATCATTTGTGTATTTGAACAGTCTCACCAGCTACAACTGCTGTGTTTTGATCCAGCTGTTTTCGTGGCTCACCAGTTGCCTAGTTCTGAGTGGGAGTCTCATCAGTTCTATGGTATAAGCTGTGTCAGAAAGTCTTTCGTACATTTTCCATCATGTCAAAACTCATCAATGGTCAGAGTGCCCCCAACGGGAAACAAGGTGCACGGCTCGCAGCTGAACAGGCCATATCGCCATTGAGTGTCAGGCTTCACGGAAACATCGCGTACATGCCACACTTCCAGCTGACACACAGGCTCACCATGAATCATCACCACAGGACCTGGAAGCCTTGCATTCATTTATGGACAAGTATTCTCCATCATTCCACAGTCGGGAACCCATTTCCTCCTTACGTTAGAGGTCACACATATTCCTGGTGTCTTCCAAATTGACACAGCATCTTCCATTTCGACAGTGGATGTTGCCACATACCAATGCTTGGGCTCACCAGCTTTGTCTCCATACACTCGTGACTTTTATAGTTTCAGTAATCACCAAATCTCAGTCGTGGCATATTTTTCAACACTAATCTCCTATAGTGGTTATTCCTTCACCGGTCAGGTTTTGGTGGTTGGCTCCCCTGGTGCTAATAACTTTCTGAGTTTGGACATTTTTGGACTTCGGTGCAGGACGAGGTACAGACGGTTTTGATCCCCTCCTTGCCCTGTTTCTCAGAAAATTCGAAATATTGTTCTCATTCTCCACACCAGGGGTGAAGGGTTTCACTGCAGATGTTCAGCTTCTTCCTTCTGCTATCCCTCGTATTTTCAAGGCCCGCCCAGTCCCCTTTGCTCTCCGAAACAGTTTCCAGGTGGAACTTAACCGCTTACAAGATGAAGGCATCCTTCCTCCTGTCACGCACAGTAGCTGTCTGACACCTACTGTGCTAGTCGAGAAGCCGAACAGTGCTTTACGCCTCTGTGGTGATTTTAAGGTCATGGTAAATTTTCATTGGATGACATACTCACATATCTTGCGGGCTCAACTATTTTCATCAAAATTGATTTGCGCACCGCTTATTTGCAACTGCTGTTGAATGAAGAATCGAGCACATCCTGGTCATAAATATCCCATGCGGCCTTTTCCAGTACAACTGCCTAATGTTTGGCATTGCCAGTGTGCTCGCCATTTTTCAATGTTATTTGGAACCACGGACAAGCTGGATAGGCTGTTTCTGGTTTTTTTCCGAGGCCAGCCTGCATTGCACGTGAGATCAGTTATCTGGGGTGATTGATGCCCACAGACTACATGCCTCTAAGGAGTATGTCGAGGTGATTCAAAACCTGCCTCCTCCAACCAACGTGAAGCCACTGCAATCTGTGTTCAGTCAAATTAACTATTATCAGCGTTTTATACGCCACCCTGCCGAGATTTCGGCGCCCCTGACTGGGCTGTTGTGCAAGGGTGTGCTTTGGGTTTGGGATGAGGTGTGTGAGCAGGCTTTCTCAAGTTGGCTCTCTCCCGACCACCTTGTCTGGCTGCTTACGGCCATTCCCTGCCCCTCATTGCTGCCATCGATGCAAAAGGACTACGGCTTGGATGCAGTCCTCTCGCAAGTGGTAAACGGTGTTGAGAAACCGGTGGCCTTCACATCCAAAAAATTGATCGTCACTCAAACCAAATATAGTCCAATTGAAAGGGAAGCTTTTGCGCTGGTTTTTGCCCTAACAAAATTATTCGATTTTGTGTATGATCTTCATCTCACTCTGCAGACTGACCACAAGCCTTCAGTTTCTTTGTTTCACCCGGATGCTGCAGTGCTCATCCAGAAAGCACGCTGCTTCCAGTGTTGGGCGCCCTTCTTTGCGATGTTCGACTTCGATATTGTCTATCGCATCTCTGAAAGGCATGCAAATGCCGATTTCCTTTCCCGGCTGCCATCAGGAGTGGACCATGAGTTTGACACCTCCCCCTTGGTTTGTTTCCACATGGAAGCAGATTTGGAAGAGCTTCCATTGGATGCTGATGTAGTCCAGTGGGCCACCGCTCAGGATCAGACCCCGAAAGCTCTCCATTGCCAAACAGCCGTCGTAAAGTCTGCGATGCAGAATTCCAGCATTTTTGGGATCATTGGCACAGTCTCTTTTCCCGCAGTGATGTCATCCTTTCACATAGTGATTCAGACGTTCCCCGGGTGGTCATACTGCATGCATTGCGCCACTGTGTCCTCGACCTCCTCCACGCTGGCCATTGGGGAATCATCCTCACCAAACAGTTTGTCCGCCAACACCTTTATTGGTGCACCTTGGATAAAGATATTGCCTCCTTTGTGTCAGTCTGCAACACATGCCAAACATGGGCAGGCAGCACCTCTGTGCCAGTACTTTTTGTGGCCAGATGCAGCTGCTCTGTGGGAATGTTCCACTTGGATTTGGCAGGGCTGTCCTTGTGGCTCATCCCGATTGACTCTGGGTCGGGATACCCTTACGTACCCTGCATGATGAACACCACTTCTGCGGAGACTATCAAAATTCTCCAGTGCCTCTTTGTTGTCAAGGGTCTCCCAAAGCTATTGTTACGGATAATGATCCTCAGTTTACTTTGACCAAATTTAAGTGATTCTGTGCCACTGATGGGATTTCTCTCATCCACACCACCCCGTTTCAGCCTGCATCAAATGGCCAGGCAGAACATTTTGTGTGGACATTCAAGATCCAACTTGGTAAGCTGCTGAGTCATCACCCAGTGGAGGAGGAGGAGGAGGAGGAGCACTGACATGCATGCCAGTAAAAGCCCAGTGGAGAAACTTCATGGTCAACCATTCCACTCTCCCTTATCTGTCCTTGTTCCCGAGTCTTCTCACCCTCCCGCCCATACTCCAGCACATTTCTTCTGCATTGGGGAGGTGGTCTGGGTGCGGATCTTCTCTCACCCATGGGCACCCTGGGCACCTGCCATCATCATCAAGCTCTGCAGCCGGGTGATGGCATCTCTCCAGTGCGCCAATGGTTCTGCTGCCCGCTGGCACCTCAACCACCTCCGCCCCCATCTGGTGGGCCATGACGTCCCAGGTTAGCTGCCAGTGCCTGACAACGACTGCCCTGTGATGAAACCTCCGCTTTCACCTCCGACTCAGCTGCTGCCTCCGCCACCAGCTGCCCCTGATGCATCACCACCTCCAGCTCCTGACAGCACAAACCTATGGATGTCGACCAGGACACCGCCACTCCTATGGACATTTGTGGTGCTTTGCATTCTTTTCCATGGTGAGAAATGTTTTAGTGGCCCCTTATCAGTTAGAGGGCCCACACAACAGACAAGCAAGGTGGGATGCCAATCTCCCTTCATGAGCTCATATCAAAACATCGCCAGTGAATGTAAACATTAACAGACCTTCTGCATAAACACGGCACTACTTCGTGAAAAGCCATGTGACAGAGATCCACCAATTGGAACTAATGTGACTAAGTGTAGCATTCTCCTGAATCGGTGTTATAAGCACGCCAGCAGAGTCAGACCCGCAGTGTGTACCTACAGCTAGGACAGCTCCAACCAATACCTACGTTGGCTCTAGTCCAGTAGACACTCGTTGTAAGCTTCTTTAGAAATTTGTATCTTGTTGGGCAGAATGCCACTCTGGAATTGTGTAGCATAGTATTTTGGTTGGTGGTGTTTCTTTTCATTGTCTTGTAACTTTTATCTGGCTTTTGCCACCACAAGAATTATAGTTATTTTCATTGTTCTTGAGTTTGAAAATTAGTGCATGCCAAGAAGCTGTTTTAGTTAAATAAAGTGTGTTCAAACTTGATCGTTAGTTCCTTCCTGCCAACCACAGACACTACAATGTGCTATATTAATATTATATTTTGGACGGGATCGCAAAAACTGCTCAAACAATTGAGGAATTTATGTTATTAACACATCAATGAGAAGTTTTTTTAGCAAAATAATTAAAAATAAACTGGAAATAAATTTTAAAACCCAGGACAACAATGTGGTTTCATAGCTGGTAGAGCATGTGTAACCAGTTAGCAATGGAATACAGAAACTGGGGACTGAAGATTAGTTATCAGGAAACAGAATACCTCATTAATGATCCATATGACTTACACATAGAGAGAAAGAAAATTAAGAAGGTCAATACTTCCTGTTATTTAGGATCCATTTTAGAGGGGAAGGGAAAATCAGAGGTAGAAATTAATAAAAGAATTAGCAGTGGGTGGAAGGTAATTGGCGTGTTCAACTTAATCTTGTGGAGCAGAAATGAAACAAACCAAACCACAAGAATCATATCTAAATCGACAATAGAGAGCATTGTTACGTATGGAGTGGATTACTTATCTGAAACACGTAAATAAAACCTGCAAGCAATGGAAATGGACTTCTGGAGAGTATCAGAAAGAATTTCTAGAATAGAGAAAATAAGAAATGATGAAATAATTAAGAAAATGGAAGTACGAGAAAGAATAAATGACATGATGGATAAAAGGAAGTTGAAGTGGTACGGCCATGTAAGAAGAATGGGGAAGCCATAATACTAAAAATGATCCTGGATGGGGACTGGAGGGAAAGAAGAGACGATCAGCAAGAATTTCTAGAGAAGATAAAATAAGAAATAACAAAATAAACAGACATATAAGAAGAATGGAGGAAGCCAGAATGCTGAAAATTATCCTTGAATGGTGAGTGAAGGGGAAGAAGAGAAGAGGATGTCCTATTATCACCTGGCTCCAAAATGTATGATTAACACTGAGAAGACTTGTAACAGAGAAAGGCGGTATACAAGATTGAAATACCTGGGGGCATCCTGAAGAGATAAAGTAAGATCTCATGTTGTTGTTGTGGTCTTCAGTCCTGAGACTGGTTTGATGCAGCTCTCCATGCTACTCTATCCTGTGCAAGCTTCTTCATCTCCCAGTACCTACTGCAACCTACATCCTTCTGAATCTGCTTAGTGTATTGATCTCTTGGTCTCCCTCTACGATTTTTACCCTCCACGCTGCCCTCCAATGCTAAATTTGTGATCCCTTGATGCCTCAAAACATGTCCTACCAACCGATCCCTTCTTCTGGTCAAGTTGTGCCACAAACTTCTCTTCTCCCCAATCCTATTCAATACCTCCTCATTAGTTACGTGATCTACCCACCTTATCTTCAGCATTCTTCTGTAGCACCACATTTCGAAAGCTTCTATTCTCTTCTTGTCCAAACTAGTTATCGTCCACGTTTCACTTCCATACATGGCTACACTCCATACAAATACTTTCAGAAACGACTTCCTGACACCTAAATCTATACTCGATGTTAACAAATTTCTCTTCTTGAGAAACGCATTCCTTGCCATTGCCAGTCTACACTTTATATCCTCTCTACTTCGACCATCATCGGTTATTTTACTCCCTAAATAGCAAAACTCCTTTACTACTTTAAGTGTCTCATTTCCTAATCTAATTCCCTCAGCATCACCCGACTTAATTTGACTACATTCCATTATCCTCGTTTTGCTTTTGTTGATGTTCATCTTATATCCTCCTTTCAAGACACTGTCCATTCCATTCAACTGCTCTTCCAAGTCCTTTGCTGTCTCTGACAGAATTACAATGTCATCGGCGAACCTCAAAGTTTTTACTTCTTCTCCATGAATTTTAATACCTACTCCGAATTTTTCTTTTGTTTCCTTTACTGCTTGCTCAATATACAGATTGAATAACATCGGGGAGAGGCTACAACCCTGTCTCACTCCTTTCCCAACCACTGCTTCCCTTTCATGCCCCTCGACTCTTATAACTGCCATCTGGTTTCTGTACAAATTGTAAATAGCCTTTCGCTCCCTGTATTTTACCCCTGCCACCTTCAGAATTTGAAAGAGAGTATTCCAGTCAACATTGTCAAAAGCTTTCTCTAAGTCTACAAATGCTAGAAATGTAGGTTTGCCTTTTCTTAATCTTTCTTCCAAGATAAGTCTTAAGGTCAGTATTGCCTCATGTGTTCCAACATTCCTACGGAATCCAAACTGATCTTCCCCGAGGTCAGCTTCTACCAGTTTTTCCATTCGTCTGTAAAGAATTCGCGTTAGTATTTTGCAGCTGTGACTTATTAAACTGATAGTTCGGTAATTTTCACATTTGTCAACACCTGCTTTCTTTGGGATTGGAATTATTATATTCTTCTTGAAGTCTGAGGGTATTTCGCCTGTCTCATACATCGTGCTCACCAGATGGTAGAGTTTTGTCATGACTGGCTCTCCCGAGGCCATCAGTAGTTCTAGTGGAATGTTGTCTACTCCCGGGGCCTTGTTTCGACTCATGTCTTTCAGTGCTCTGTCAAACTCTTCACGCAGTATCTTATCTCCCATTTCGTCTTCATCTACATCCTCTTCCATTTCCATAATATTGTCCTCTAGTACATCTCCCTTGTATAAACCCTCTATATACTCCTTCCACCTTTCTACCTTCCCTTCTTTGCTTAGAACTGGGTTTCCATCTGAGCTCTTGATATTCATACAAGTGGTTCTCTTCTCTCCAAAGGTCTCTTTAATTTTCCTGTAGGCAGTATCTATCTTACCCCTAGTGAGACAAGCCTCTACATCCTTACATTTGTCCTCTAGCCATCCCTGCTTAGCCATTTTGCACTTCCTGTCGATCTCATTTTTGAGACGTTTGTATTCCTTTTTGCCTGCTTCATTTACTGCATTTTTATATTTTCTCCTTTCATCAATTAAATTCAATATTTCTTCTGTTACCCAAGGATTTCTATTAGCCCTCGTCTTTTTACCTACTTGATCGTCTGCTGCCTTCACCACTTCATCCCTCAGAGCTACCCATTCTTCTTCTACTGTATTTCTTTCCCCCATTCCTGTCAATTGTTCCCTTATGCTCTCCCTGAAACTCTCTACAACCTCTGGTTCTTTCAGTTTATCCAGGTCCCATCTCCTTAAATTACCACCTTTTTGCAGTTTCTTCAGTTTCAATCTGCAGTTCATAACCAATAGATTGTGGTCAGAATCCACATCTGCCCCAGGAAATGTCTTACAATTTAAAACCTGGTTCCTAAATCTCTGTCTTACCATTATATAATCTATCTGAAATCTGTCAGTATCTCCTGGCTTCTTCCATGTATACAGCCTCCTTTCATGATTCTTGAACCAAGTGTTAGCTATGATTAAGTTATGCTCTGTGCAAAATTCTACAAGGCGGCTTCCTCTTTCATTCCTTCCCCCCAATCCATATTCACCTACTATGTTTCCTTCTCTCCCTTTTCCTACTGACGAATTCCAGTCACCCATGACTATTAAATTTTCGTCTCCATTCACTACCTGAATAATTTCTTTTATCTCGTCATACATTTCATCTATTTCTTCATCATCTGCAGAGCTAGTTGGCATATAAACTTGTACTACTGTAGTAGGCATGGGCTTTGTGTCTATCTTGGCCACAATAATGCGTTCACTATGCTGTTTGTAGTAGCTAACCCGCACTCCTATTTTTTTATTCATTATTAAACCTACTCCTGCATTACCCCTATTTGATTTTGTATTTATAACCCTGTAATCACCTGACCAAAAGTCTTGTTCCTCCTGCCACCGAACTTCACTAATTCCCACTATATCTAACTTTAACCTATCCATTTCCCTTTTTAAATTTTCTAACCTACCTGCCCGATTAAGTGATCTGACATTCCACGCTCCGATCCGTAGAACGCCAGTTTTCTTTCTCCTGATAACGACGTCCTCTTGAGTAGTCCCCGCCCGGAGATCCGAATGGGGGACTATTTTACCTCCGGAATATTTTACCCAAGAGGACGCCATCATCATTTAATCATACAGTAAAGCTGCATGTCCTCGGGAAAAATTACGGCTGTAGTTTCCCCTTGCTTTCAGCCGTTCGCAGTACCAGCACAGCAAGGCCGTTTTGGTTAATGTTACAAGGCCAGATCAGTCAATCATCCAGACTGTTGCCCCTGCAACTACTGAAAAGGCTGCTGCCCCTCTTCAGGAACCACATGTTTGTCTGGCCTCTCAACAGATACCCCTCCGTTGTGGTTGCACCTACGGTACGGCCATCTGTATCGCTGAGGCACGCAAGCCTCCCCACCAACGGCAAGGTCCATGGTTCATGGGGGGGAGATCTCATGTAACAAATTTAATAATTTCCAGGTACTTGTTATGTTAGAGAAAACCTTACAACAGAAGAAAATCTCAATAAATAAATAAATAAAATATAGTCTACAAATATTATCTCATATGTATTTGTTCTCTTAATTTTATAAAATATGAAATCCTTTTATTTGTATTTATGTTTTATTTTTGCACTTGGTTAACCTTTTTTTTTCAAGTTGTAACATCTTTAGTATTATGTACTGTATTTGAAATTGTTTGTACATTATTGTTGTACCATTATTGTAAATCTGTACAATAATGAGGAAGCGCAGAATTGTTCAGGTTGGAAGCGCAGAATTGTTCAAGTCAGAAAGATGCGGAATACACTTTGATTTTGCGCACCAAGGACATCAGACAATCACAACTTGATGACAGGAGGGGGAAAAAAAGAGATGACTCCCCTTTCTTTCCTGTGGCCATCCAACCTCACCCAAGCAGAGGTGCAGTGGAGTGGAGACAAGTGGTATGAGGGAAACACTGTATGCTGTACGCCGGGACACCTAGTTCGCATCACTGCTGATTATGTTAACATGCTGGGTGCTGAAAGTGTAGTCTGCTGTTTCTCTCAACTCACATCTTTGAGACTCTGAATATTAAACAGTGGAAAATCCAGGATGAAATGTATCAATATTAGAGAAGGAAAGTTGCTACTCACCACATAGTGGAGATGCTGAGTCGTGATAGGCACAACAAAAAGGTTCATACAGTTATCAGTTATAGCTTTTGGTCATTAAGGCCTTTGTCAACAATAGACAAACATGCATGCACACACTCATGCAAACACAACATTCACACACATCCGCAGTCTCAGGCAACTCAGTTACTCTGACGAGGATATTGTGGAGGTTTGGTCAGATGCAGAGTACCTCATTGGAAGGGGTGAAAAAGGTAATGGGTAGAACATTCTTCATTTCAGGCCATAATGACAGGTAGTCAGTACTGTGGCAGAGAATATGATATACTCAGTACTGAATCATGAAGGAAATGCTCCTCTGCAGCTGGACAGAGAGACTTTGGGAGATAGTGGGTGACTGGAGAGATCAGGCATGGGAGATCTGTTTCTGTACAAGGTTGAGAGGATATTTACGATCTGTGAAGGCCTTATTGAGGACCTTGTTGTATTTCAAGAGGGACTGCTCATCATTACAAATTTGACGGCCACTGGTGGCTAGGCCATATGGAAGGGACTTCCTGTTATGGAATGGGAGGCAGCTGTCGAAGTAAAGGTACTCTGGTGGTTGGTAGGTTTGATGTAGATGGAGATATTGATGTGCGCATTTTTGATATGGAGATCAACACCAAGGAAAGTGGCTTGTTGTGTTGAGGAGGACCATGTGAAACAAAATGGAAGAAGGTGTTGAAGATTTGGAAGAATGTGGATAGGGCGAGGACATCCTATCCACATTCCAGATCACGAAGATGTTGTCAGTGCATCTGATTCCTCTCGATGGCCCATGAATAGGCTGGCATAGGATGGTGCCATGCAGGTGCACATTGCTGTATCCTGGATGTATTTGTAGGTGATGCCTTCAAAGGAGAAGTAATTGTGGGTGAGGATATACACTGAGGGGCCAAAGATACTGGTACATCTGCCTAATTTGTGCAGGATCCCCGCAAGCACACAGAAGCGCCCCAACGCGAAATGGCATGGACTCAACTAATGTCTGGAGTAGTGCTGGAGGGAACTGACACCGTGAATCCCACTGAACTGCCCATAAATCTGTAAGACTATGAGGGGATGGAGATCTCTTCTGAACAGCACATTGCAAGGCTTCCCAGACATGCTCAATAATGTTCCTCTCTGCGGAGTTTGGTGGCCAGCAGAAGTGCTTAAACACAAAAGAGTGTTCCTGGATCCACTTCATAGCAATTCTGGACATCTGGTGTGTTGCATTGTCCTGATGCAATTGCCTAAGTCTGTCAGAATGCACAGTGGACATGAATGGATGCAGGTGACCAGACAGGATACTTGCGTATATGTTTCACCTGTTAGTCACCTAAATGTATCAGGGGTCCCGTATCACTTCAACGGCACTATTACAGAGCCTCCACCAGCTTGAACAGTCCCCTGCTGACATGCAGGGTCCATGGATTCATGATGTCTCCATATCTGTACACATCCATCTGCTTGATACAATTTGAAATGAGACTCGTATGATCAGGCAACATATTTCCAGTCATCAACAGTCCAATGTCAGTGTTGCCAGGCCCAGGCAAAGCATAAACTCTATGTCGTGCAGTAAACAAGGGCACACGGGTGGGCCTTTGGCTCCGAAAGCTGATATTGATGATGTTTCATTGAATGGTTTGCATGCTGACACTTGTTGATGGCCCAGCATTGAAATCTGCAGTATTTTGTGGAAGAGTTGCATTTCTGTCACGTTGAACAATTCTCTTCAGTAACTGTTAGTCCTGCTCTTGCAGGATCTTTATTCGGACCTAGCGATGTCAGAGATTTGATGTTTTACTGGATTCCTGATATTCACAGTACAGTCGTGAAATGGTCGTATGGGAAAATCCCCACCTCATTCCTATCTCAGAGATGCTGTATCCCATCACTCATGCACTGGCTATAACACTATGTTCAAACCCACTTAAGTGTTGATAATGTGCCATTGTAGCAGCAGTAGCCAATCTAACAACTGTGCCAGACACTTGTTGTCTTACATAGGCATCACTGACCACAGCAACATATTCTGCCTGTTTACATATTTCTTTATTTGAATATGCAGGCCTATACCAGTTTCTTTGGTGCTTGAGTGTAGTTGGTCATGGTGACCAGAAAAGAGGTCGCAGGTTTAGGCATTCAGTAGCAGCAGTGCTGTGGCCATTAGGGATATTAGCATAAAGGAAGATGGCATCAATAGTGACAAGCAGGGTACAGTGTGGTACGAGGAACAGGAACCATGGGGAGTCAGTGGAGGAAATTGTTTATACCTTTCATATGGAATGGTAGGTTACGATTAATAGGCTGAAGGTGTTGGTCTACAAGAGCAGAGATTCCCTCATTGGGGGTACAGTAACTGATCACAATGGGGCACCCCGGATAGTTGAGTTTTTGGATTGTAGGAAGCATATAGAAGGTAGGAGTGTGGGGAGTGGTAGGGGAGAGGTGAGAGAGAGACTCTGGGAAGAGGACCTAATGATTTGAGGAGAGAATGGGGATCCTTCTGGATTTCTGGAATGGTGTCATTGTGGCAGGGTTTGTAGGTGGGCGAATCCAACAACTGACTGAGTCCTTCTGCCAAGTAAACATTGTGGTTCGGAACAACAGTGGTGGAGTATTTGTCAGCAGATACGATTGTAAGGTCAGGATTAGGTTCCAGGTGGTGGAGTGTGATTCTTTCTGTGGTTGTAAGGTTAGCCTGCATGTTGAGGGATTTGGTGAATGATAGAGAATCAAGGTTTGAGTTTAAGAAATTCTGGAAAGTTAAGGGGAGTTGGAACGTCCCATCCCAACAATGTTAAATTTAGTGACTTTTCAGGGTGTATACGACCCGGGAGATCTGGGAAAAACCCGGGAATTTTTTCATCCTGGAGAAAACTGGGAAAAACCTGGGAATTTTTTAGAATTCCGGGAATTTTTCATTGTATTAGCCTTCAGTTAAATTTTTGTAATTTTGACTGGTGAGAACCAATACTCTGCCAAAGGATATTAATGTATCCTCGTACTGCAGAATAATACTTCAACAGTAAAACATAAACGGGAATAACTTAAATTGCAAAGGAAATGCGCCATATACAACAACGACAGACCATGCTCATGCAAGCGGCTGCCAACAGCACAATGTGTCATAGGCTTTAGGTTTAGGAAGACTATGCAGTGCTTCATAACAACAAATTGCCTCCGATGAGCGTGAAGTCACAACTGTTTACATTAGATTCGTTTTAGCAGTTACGAGCAGGTGCATGCGCAGTTGAGCCGCGTTTGAGAGTAGATTCTCCCGCTTTTGGCTACAGGAATGTGGCTGTTGGCTGTGCAAACAGTCGCAGCAAGGTAGATGCTGTTGGGAAAAGGTTGCACCATATTGATATTCTTCACAAAGTGCCTAGCATCCAGCACACGTTGGTATACCGATTATTCGTATGATTTTGAAATGCATCCCAGTAGGTTTCTGAACATGTTTTAAGTTGATTTCTGAATGCGAGCATAGTGTATGTGATGTCTTTGTCAGGAGTATCCTCGTCGCATCTAGAAATAAACTTTCCACAGACAAAAGGGGACAGGGGTATACGAGCTGAGTGGAGTAAAGCCACACAGATGAACGCCAATTGCTGTCTATGTGGTTGATTGGGTTTGCAAATGTA